>NC_084806.1:24706734-24891734 GCF_963583255.1 Pyrus communis | reverse complement strand
AACCTTATGTTGATGGGCCTTCGTCCTCAAGCCCATGCCTGCTTGCAACAAGCTAGAAGCCTGTAAGGCTTTGCCCAAGCCTTCGGCCCAACTCGCCAGTAACCTATGTTGCTGGGCTTGCCTTCCCCCTGGCCTAAAATCCAAAAGCCAGCTTCTACTGGGCTTTCTCACACACCCAGACCAGCCACGTGCTGGGCCTCTACCTTTATGCCCTGTTTTGGCCCAAACTAGCATCCCTTGTTGTTGGGCTTACCCCAGACCCACGACCTTAAGGCCCGTAGCATCCTTAAGGCCTATAAGGCTTGCAGTCGTGCTATAGGGCATGTCCGTGGACTGCAACCAACCCAAATAAGGCTGGGCAGCAACCCTTTTTCGACCCAATGCCAATTTTTGGCATTCCCGCGTTATAAATCATACCCATTTAATTTTTGGGGTATTTTGGTTAACGCTAATTAAGCTTTAATACACTTGTCACTTAGCCCATCGCCAATCAAAGCTAATATGACATGAACGTCATTATTTTGGTTCCACGATCGACCCTAAATGGTCCTAATCTATTGAATTAATTAAAAGTGACCAACAATCCCTTAATCTGACAAGAAATCTAGAATTATTGACCTGAAGATCACTTTTGGACATTAACAATTCAATAATTTATTTCTCTTCTTTGAATTGTTAACATCCTTTCGTAGTCCTGAAGCACTAACACTTAAATCAGCATATTGTATTATGTGTTCTTGTAGGAACCTCTCTTTTATGAACTACACATTCGTAAACTAAATTGAACCTGTAGTTTCAAATTTAGTGCCTTTGAAACCCAAAGTTTTCATAAAACAAATACACCCATGAAAATTCGACGTTTTTCATGAAAACCATGTCTTAGAACTCGAATGTTCTAACTTTGATTCTTATGGATTATTCATTCCAATAACACTATTCACAATCTTGTTCCCTCCATTTAGTGGATTGTCCAACCATCACAAGTTCGATCTCACTGATTTGGATGTTTCTAACAGAAACCACTTTATGTGGGTACAAGACGTAATCTCCACTTGACTATCAAGAAGCTAAGAAACCATTGAAGCCAACAATGGCATGAAAAAGCTGAATAAGCCTTCGTCATGATCTTCATTCGAAGACTTATGCCAGAAGCATTATAAACAAAAATACCTTCCAAACGAGGATTCCATGGCTCTTTGGTTCACTTCTATGGACCGTCTAATCATGAGAGATATTGCCTGAAGCACACCATGATTACGTCCATGAATGAGTACAATTCTGAAGTTTATTAATCCGATCGAATTTTGACTGAATAATACTTTTTCTCATCCTTTCATGTTTCTAACTCGCTCCTGAAGCAGCAGTGTAGAAAGTGGAAGTTTACCACATTCTCGGATCTGATTATTACCATAAACGTGAAAGAAAGGTAAGGACCTAGCTTCGGCTGGATTCTACCGAACGGTATAGTCCCAGTTTGGCTGGAGTCTACCGAATAGCTTAACCTAGTTCGGTCAAAGCCTATCGAATGGTGGTGCCTTGTTTCGGCAGGGATGCACCGATGGGCATGTTTTGCTTCAGCAGAGGTTCACTGAACGGTACTGCTCTGTTTCGACAGAAGCCTACCTAACAAACCTTTCCAGCTTCAGCTTTAGCTGGAGCCTACCAAACCCAAGTCTGGGTATGTCTCTTTCACAATCCAATTTTGAGTTTGTTTTTTACAACATATGGTAGAATCAGGGCCTGCCAGGGTGTAGCATCAAGCCTAAAGCATGATCCTTGGTACCTAAGACCTAACACTTCAAGAATAAGGGATAATATTTCCAAACCTCAACCCTGCAGAATCTACTTTTGTCTTGATGGAATAGATCATTGGTCATGCACTTGTTTATGCCTCTACCAATGTCGTTGAGGAGTATCATTCTCGTAGTCAATATGTGAGATTGATTTTGCTCCACCAAACACCGTTGGAAGAGCAGAATTTTGACATGAATGGCCTTGTTAGCTGAATCCTCTTAGTAACTTTGGCTTACTTTGTGAACATTTTTCCATGTTCTTGGATTCAAGTTTGGTGTTTGTTTTTCATTATGGATAATCTTAGTGATATTGTCCTCAAATACGAGTTAATTGAATCATGTTTCTTGTATACATGTGACTGAATTCAATTAAACACGTGATTAGGTACGAATGTGGGAAAGTTAGTTGTCTAGATGAATACGATACTACGCACACTAACTTTACACCTAAATCACATCGCTAGCAATGACTTCAGGTCTTTCCAACTTGATTAAGAGAATTGGCACGCTCCTCATTGCATGAATGGTACTAAATTACCATGTCAGAGACCTTATATTCTCCTCGTTCCGGAAGAACTTCGTTGAATCTTTGTTGTGTTCCTTTCAAGTGAAAATATAAGGATAGTATAATGGCACAAGTAAGGGTGTCAAACCACATGAACTGATTATAACTCTACAAATTACTAGCCTTATGTGAACCCTAATTAAGCAATGAAAATGAAAAATGAAAACTGAATTTAGATTTTTGTTTTGAAAGCTAAAGTAACTTAAAATGCAAGACAAGATAAAGATGAATGATAGATTGATTTAGAAATGATGGGAACAAAACTAGGGATACCGATTTCACCATTACAAGTTAATTCCATGAAAATTAAGTCAAAAAGCATTCAACTCTCCAATCTACAACTAGGGTTTGTTTTACTTATTTATGATCATCATTTTGATGTGTGGTTGTGATCAAGTACTCCTCATCTGCAACCTAGTTATGATGTTCAACGTAGATTAGCAAGCAAGAATCCATTAAGAACAAGAAATCTTCAAAGAACCAAAGAAATCACATGGCAGGATGTATGCATAGCAGTTTCTTCAATCATTCACATGTCTACCAAGATTAAGCATGATTTGTATTATAACCTTGATCAAATAATTCATAAACAGCTCTAATGGTGATGAAACATTAAGATTAACAAACAAATTATATTATAAAATCAGTGAATGAAACAAGAACACAAATTGGTAATTTGTATACTTTAGATTAATAACATAGAGTAGGTTTGCAAGGCTACATTAAATTCCCCAGCTATGAACTTGATTACACAACATGATTGAAATTAAAGTTCATAGAAGAAAACCCCTTGAAGCAATTCTGATGTTGAACTTCTCCAAGAACAGAATTGCTGCAGGTTTCTTTGGTGGCAGCGAATGGTGAAGGGAAATAGGGTTTTGTTTCTAGAAGAAAGGCTAAAGAAAGAGAAGAGAGAAAGCTCTGGGTGCCCTCAAGGGGGAGCTTCTGTAAAACTGATCTGAAACTCTAGTATTTATATGCTAAATGGGGCTGTAAGATATTCTAAAGTGATCCCAGCAACTTAGCCTTTATTTTGCATGTTTTTGCCTTATTTGGCACCTCCAAATCAGGCTAGATATCCCATTCTATTCCTGGTCTTCTAACAAGCCAGATTCGTCATGGATTCTTTATTTGGGCTTCAAAATAGGCATGTTTCACTTCTTTTGCCTTCAAATTGGTCCTAAAGTACAAGTAACTACACACAAACACAAAATAAGGTAAAATGCAACCAGTTTAACAAAAAAAACATCACAAAGAGACTAGAAATGGATGGTATAAATGCATGAAATATATGATTTATCAGTCTTAAGGATATTCAAGATGACAATGATCATGAATGAAACCACTGAAGAAAATAGAATGAAATATCTTTGCACCGCCTCAAAATAAGCCTGAAGCTTTGGTTTGGAGCCAATGGGATGCCTCCCAACTGGGAACATGCCACATGTGGCCGGCCTGGAGCCAGGTGATTGAGCAGTTTACTTATTCTAGCACGACCTTTTGGGACACTTAGGTCCAACAATTCTACAACACATCTCCTTACCCAAAGTAAGGATCTTGTGCCTACAAGCACACTTTGCCAAGCCTTCTCATTGGGGAAATTGATTTTCTACATCATCCCTAGCAAAGATACGAAATCACCCTCTTTCACAGTGGATTCAAGGGAATATATGTGGACTAATCCAACCAAAATGCGGACCATATAAATACTTATGGTTTTGGTTGATGAATCGATAAACTGGTCACATGTTTGTCCATACACATTGTTGCTAAACCTCCTGGTCGATTTTAATGTTTCACTATCCTACTTTTTCCTTTAAGTCCGGGAGACTGGATAATGCCAAAGAGTTTATATCGACAGTTTTCGATAAAGTATTGCATGTTTTTTGGGTTTATAATTGAACATTAAATTCACATGTTCACCCTAAATAGCATCTCATAGTGATCATAAAGTGCAATTTAAATGATCGCCCAGACCTTGGTTAACGTAACAAGTTTTTGGCTTCTACCTAGGGCTATGCAATCTTGTACGCAGCTATGTTGGTCTGCCTTAAGGCCCATTGCCACCCAACCTATTTGACATTACAGTTGGTTATTAGGTACGAACCTGACGCTTCGTATTTATGCATTTTGGGTGTGGATTCCATGTGCCAAGTTGCGCCGCTGCAACGTACCATTATGGGTCCTCAAAGAATTATGTGAATCTTTGTCGATTATGATTCTCCTTCACACTAGCTCTCTTAAAGCCGAAGCATGCGATCTCTTTACTGCTTATTTGTTGATTATCACTTCAATAAGAGAATCGTCCCATCATTAGGGGGAGATAAAAACGTCAACGTTCCTATAGAACGATGCAAATTTACGTGGACGTTGCCCACTATGTCTTATCTCGATCCCCTTACCACGCAAGTGTGATAAGTAAGTGTGATGTGTTCTAGCTTTCAGAATGTTGCTTCAGACGTATTCCTCTGATCAAGCTAAAGTGACAAGATCGTATACCAACTGCAAACATACCTGCAAGGATAGACGTGCTTAACGGACGTCGAGTCAACATCCCCGAAGGGTGTACCACCCCTATTGGACGGTTTGGACGCCCATGTTGGACGGTCCAGTACACTGACGGATAGCCAAACAATCAGTCTTGGCCTGGAACACGACAAATCACTTGGTTCATAGGATTCACTTCCCTGGAAGAGAAAGGTCACGACATAACATTGAATCCATATTGTCGTCTTAAATCACTTCCATCTTATGAGATTAATCCGATTACTCCCGAGACTTGAAGTTCTTGGTCCAGTATACTAGTTTAGATGAGTTAATGGAATTGAAATAAGATCACCATCGATGATGTTTTCACTTATATGGTAGTTGCCAACATAAATTAAAAGCGACGATATTGAACCGTGTTTCGTTGACTAAGTGACAACGTAAAACTGATTAAACAACCGAAATTACAACCCAAGTTAAAATTCCTTACGAAAATGGGTTTTAGACCTATCGTTCCTATGCGGCCTTAGGTAACCCTGTTGTGTTACAAGTGGGAAAGGAAGCATAATGAGATGAATGAAATAGTGCGATATGATGCACGCCTTACAACATTATGAAATATGGTTAGTGTTTCTCCACGGGGTTATTGATACGAAGTTTGACATGTAAGTTCCCGAAGAATTACATGGACTGGCTCAAATAGTTCCAAACCATGAAACACCCTCTTAAATTGTTTAAGGCGTTCACTTACGGATTAAAGCAATTTGGCGGATGTGGTATACCCATCTAAGTGATTGTTTGATCAGTCAGGGATATGAATGAATGCTCTTGCATGTTAAACTATGAAATCTTATTCTGAATTGCTAGAGTTATAGTTTATGTCGTTGACATGAATCTCACTAAGACCCTAGAAGAGCTTGAGAAAATTGTCTCGTACCTGAGGATGGAATTTGAGATGATGAATGATCTTGGGAAAACTCGTTTATGCCTTGACCTTAAGTTGAAGCATTATTTTGACAGTACTTTGGTCTACTAGTCAAACTACACCCTAAAGGTGTTACCTTTGAGTATACCTATGATATTCCATACCCTATATGCAAATGAGACTCTTGAAGAGGTTATGGAATCCGAAATTCCATATCTAAGTTCAACTTTGGGCTTCATTATACTTAGGTCATTTGTTAGATAGGACATCTCCTTCGTTGTTGATCTATTGGTAAAGATATAGCACTGCACCTACACGCAACCACTGAATTGGTATTAAAGACGTACCTTGAAGGTACTACAAATTTGGGAAAATCCCAACGCACCTTGAGCGGATCCAACCCCTTGATCATCTGAATGATGCTTACCTTGTTATTATGCTGATGCTGGTTACTTATCAAACCCGCACAAGGCAAAATCCCCGAATGGTTATGTCTTTATTGTTAAGGGATATCGCAATATCTTGGAGTTCCATGATATGACCTTAGTTGCAAAATCTTCGAATCATTCCAAGACTCACCTCACTTCACCACGCCACACCTGAGACATGGTTAAGAGTTCTTGTTGAGCATATTTATCATTGAGTCTCGACGACGATCCATGAAGATTATGACGCATGTATCAACTCGGCCTAGACATGATACATCAATGAAGTCAACGCCAAGACTTATTGCGTCTACATCAGCAAAACATCAGGAGATTGAAGTTATGCAAGCCGATCCCAGACAACCTTGCCGACCTTTACATGACATCACTGTCGAAGTCAACCTTCCAGAAACTTGTTCGAGGAATTGGTATGCCTAACTATTCATATGCAATACTTGTAGTTCTTATTTGGAAGTTCTGTCAAACTCAGAAGTATACTCACTTGATCTTGATGTACTTTTTTCCCCTATGATTATGAGCATTTTTCCCTCAGGGTTTTTGCTACCTAACTAGGTTTTGACGAGGCACCCATCCTAGGCTGGTTATACCCTTGTGAGCTCTTCAACTTGCATCCATAAGACGTATAGTTTTTACTTAATGCAACTTCTCACTTTTCTCCTTATCATATAGGTTTTTCTCCTAACTTGGGTTTTACCATAGTGAGGTTTTGTGAGTTTTACCTTTTATGCATTCTTTCGTTGATTTGAGATTCGCATTCGCTCATTGTGCTGACAACTTCATCAACTGATCTACTTCGTCACTAAAGACTGGATGCGCCATTTAGTTGAGTATTTACACACTCAAGGAGGAGTGTTGCAGTCCTATTATATTAGGAATATGATTGTGTAAATCCTAGTGTATCTAGGGATATCTTGGAATATTCTCTAGGGTTAGATATTATCCTATTCGAGTTGTAATCCTAAAAAGGTAAGGAATTAACCTTCCCTGCTATTATAAATAAAGGCACAATGGGGTAGAATAAAACACACCTCACAATTACACATCTCTCTCTTCTCTCTCTATGTGCTACACCCCCTCTCTCTGGCCTCCATAATTGTTTAGTAAATTATGCCTACAACATTAATCATATTTTAACGATATAATTATTAAATAAATACTTTTTTTAAATACAGGTCTTCATAGTGTGCAACTTTAGGGAGAGTACATGACCAACAAACAAATGGACTATAAAATATTATTCTATCAATTGAAGGTAAAGAAATACTACAAACTCGTTGAGACAGCTACATAATCCATAAAACTACATTGTAACTAGCTTGTTTAGAGGTGAATAACAAACATCCTATTTATAATAAACTAAACCCTAGTCTCTAAATGAAAACCTAATTCTAATAGGCTGGGCTTAAAACTAACAATAAAATGGTCCTAAATATTAATATTTTCCAACATGCCTCATCAAACTCATGGCGGTACATGCTATGAGTTGTCAACAAGCAAATGCGAATGCAAGCTCTATTAGGTGGACAAGACAAGACAAGCTGTATTAGGCGAACATGACAAGACAATCTTTGTTAGGTGGACAAAACAAGTTCAGTTAGGCGGACGAGGCAAGTTCCGTTAGGTTGACAAGACAAGCAAGCAAACTAATTAACCAACAAATTTCGACAGCACATACTTAAAAGACAAGAAAAAAGAACCATCACTAAACGAATGGGATTCGTGAATCCTAATTGCAACAAACAAACAAACAAACAAATGATCCAACTTATCACCATGTAAATGATAACTCGGACAATGTCACTCAAGCAGTCACCAGTCCAAGCACTCGAGTGAGTAGGCAATAACAAACTCCAAACACAAGCTCAATAATAGTAACATGTAGGCCCCAACAAAACCACAAATTCCTTCTTCTTTTTTCCCTTCATTTCCTTCTTCAATTCATGCAAAACTAGCACTTTCCTTTTTCATTTTTTTTTCTTCCTTCCGTATAAGTGCAGCGAGCAACATGAACATCGATTGCGTCCTAGTTGGTGTAAATCAACAGAGGTGTGGTAATAGATAGTGAGTGCGGCAGTGGGTTTGATGCTGGAATGTTAGATGCGGCGGTGAGGTTTATCATTTGAAAACTAGTTAGTAATGGTTCAAGGTGCTGGTGCATAACCCTTCAGCTGATTTCCAAGAGTCATGGGATCGTAGTCCAAGTGGCTTCTCTAGCTAGCCTTTGTTGTAAGTGATGAATTATAACAAGTGTAAGCATCTCATAGGCTGTCAAAATAAATGGCTACAATCTGCTTTGATGTAAGAGAGAGAAGAATATCCCTTCCTCTCTCTTCTAACAGTAATATCCCACTTCTTGTGTGATTGATGAATGTAATGCACATATCACCATCTTCAACATTCTCTGAAATTCTCTGCAACTATTTTTCCCAAAAATCTAAAATCGTTCAAATCCATTTTCGAAGCTCAAAAACACTACTAAATGCTAACATGGCCTTAGAGCCTAGATTCATCGTCTAAATTGAGTGTGAACCCGTGGAAGAAAACTTGAATTGTTTTAAGTTGTATTTGAGGTCATCCAAGTTTTAAGTTTGTTCGATTTCTCAATTTCAAAGTCTAATATGGCTAGATCGAGTAATACAAAGCTTCCCAGTCCAGTTTTCAATGGTGATAACTATGAATTATAGAGAATTCATATGGAAACCATACTAAATTCTCATGGACTCTAGGATCTTGAAGAGAGTGGCTTTGATGTCTCAGATCCAAAGAACTGAAACTCTTATGAAGGATGCATGAGCTATTGGATTGATCCAATGAGCTATTTTAGACCAAATCTTCCCATGAATCACGAATAAAGAGACCTTTAAAGGAGAATGGGATATTCTGCAGCAAGAGTTCAAAGGAGATAAGCAAGTAAGGAGTGTAAGGTTTGCGCTGAAACTTTAAATATACTCGCATGAAAGATAGTGGATCCTTGTCTGCATATCTCACTAGACTATTGTAATTAATCAAATGAAGAGTTATGGTGAAGATTTGTCTAGAGAGAAAATTGTACATAAATTATTAATTAACTTGCCTAGATCATATGACTTTATATGCTCTGCAACTAAACATTCCAAGGACATTGAAGCACTTGACATCTAGGAAGTTTAGCCTCCTTGAAAGGTTTTGAACAAGACAAACATGCTGAAAATTCAACTAAAAAAATACTTTTGCAAGCTTAAATGTAAAAGCTAAGAACCCTAAGGTTGGTGGATTCTCTAGAAATCAAAAGTTTCAAAAGAATTGGAAATCAAAAGGAAAGAAGTGGGATAATAGGCCTAACTTTTCTCCCAAGCAAAATCTTATTCAAGATGTGAATGAAACAACCTGCAAACACTATGATTTGCTACATTATAGGAAGTGTTTATTTGAAGGAAAGCCAAATGCACTCGATGTGGTAAATTTGGTCATGTGTGGCTTATCACAATGTTAATTTGAAAGAAAGCCTAAATGCACTGGATGTGGTAAATTTGGTCATGTGCTCTTGCAATGGAAACAAAGGCACACAAAAGGTGAATTATGCCAATCAGTTTGAAGAGACAAGATCATTGTTCTATGTTTGCAATGTTGTGACAGATGTGAAAGTGAACCACTCTTTGTATATTGATAGTCGTTGTAGTAACCACATGACAAGTGATGAGAGATTACTTGTCAATCAACAGAGGAATTTAACTTCCAAAATGAATATGAGAATAGGAGAAATAGTCAATGTGGCAGGCATAGGAACATTGGTAATTAAGACCAAATTGGGAGATTTGACAGATTGTGCAAACCCAAGTTACCAAACCAAAATTTAGCAAACCAAGCTACCAAACCAAAATCCCTAATTTAACAGACTGAGCAAAAACCCCAATTTAACAAATTGAGGAAACCAAACCCTAATTCATAAATTACCTAGGGATTTGGAGGATAATGGTGGATGATGGTACACCCAATCGGTTCAAGAGCTGAAAAAAAAGTAATAATTGAAAATAGAGCAGGGAAATTTAAAAGAGATAAGGAGAAAAGATGAGGCAAAAGGGGAAGATAAGTCTTTTCATTCATAGCTGCCCACAGAGGCCACAAAACTACATATTTATATTAAGTTAAAAAAGGAAACCCTAGCTTAATGGTAAACGCCAGATGTGGTGTATTTCCAAGAGTCTGGGGCTTGGGCCTAACAACCAGGTAGGTAATTATTTATATATAAAGGCCGGTCTTGAGAGATAAGTGTGAGGCCCAAAGGGCAGGTTTTAATAACTCCCCCCTTGAGATAAGGTCTGTCCTCAGGTCATGAAGTCGGGATAGTGAGTAAGGATGTCATCTGCTACTTCCCATGTGGCGTCTTCAACAAGAAGTCCTGACCATTTGATTAACCATTTAGTGGCTGCAGCATTTGTCTTTTTGAACAACCTTCTGTCTAAGATGGCATGTGGTTGACAATGGAATACACCTATAGTATCAATTGGTGGCAGGTTGGAGTTAGGAGCAATTTCATCACCTCTCTTTTTCTTCAGCAACAAAACATGGAAGACGGGGTGTATTTTGGAATATGGTAGAAGATGTAGGCGATAAGCCACCGTGCCAATGCGTTCTTGAACTTGGAATGGACCATAATACTTAGGTGCTAGTTTGTTAAATGGTCAAGCAGCCACCGATTGTTAACGATAGGGCTGAAGCTTAAGGTATACCCAATCACCAACATTGAAAACTCGCTCTGTTTGGCCTTTATTATAAATCTACTTCATGCGATTATGAGCAAGTTGCAAATTAGTATGCAATAAGCAGAGTAGTTGGTCGCGGTCTTGCAATGCCTGATCAACCGCATGGTAGTGGTGCCTGGTAAGTAGGATTGAACTGATAGTGGGGGAACACCATACAATACTTGGAATGGAGACATTCGAATGGCAGATTGGAAAGTGGTGTTGTACCACCATTTAGCACACGGAAGAAGCGTCGCCCATTTTTGCAGCCTATCAGCTAAAAAACAATGAAGTAAATGTTCCAATGTTCGATTAAAGACCTTAGATTGGCCATCGAACTGATGGTGCGTCGCCCATTTTTGCAGCCTATCAGCTAAAAAACAATGAAGTAAATGTTCCAATATTCGATTAAGGACCTTAGATTGGCCATCGAACTGATGGTGGTATGCGGTGCTAAGGCAGAGTTTGGTGCCCTGGAGTTTAAAAAACTCTTGCCAAAATTGGCTTAGGAATGTGGGGTCACGATCCGAGACAACTGATTTGGGCATGCCATGGAGGCGAAAGATTTCCTTGATGAAAATGTCCGCAATGGAAGCAGCCGTATATGGATGCTTGATCGGGATAAAGTGCCCATTTTTAGTGAGCCAATCCACTACAACCAAAATTACCGTATGACCATTAGAGGAAGGTAAATCTTTAATGAAATCTAGAGTGATAGCGTGCCATATGCCCTGAGGAATGGGTAGAGGCTGTAAGAACCCGGGTGGGTGAATATTGTCATTGTTTTTTCGTTGGCATTCGTTGCAAGTAGAGACAAAATTCTTGACATCCTTCCTAATGCCTGGGCAATGAACATTGCGAGAGATTCGGTGATATGTTCGAAGGAATCCAGACTGACCACCCTGAAGTGAAGAGTGAAATTCCTCTAATATCTTGGCACGCCACTGAGATGTAAGAGGAACAAAAACCCGCTCCTTGTAATAAAGTATGCCATTCACAAAAGAGAAACCCTTAGTGCTTGTGTTTAGTGCCTGGACCAATGAAGGCCAAATAGCTTGGACTTGTGGATCCGTAGTGTAGGCAGTTTGCAGGTCCTAAAAACAATTGAAAATAGGTGTTGACAAACCCATTAAAGGTAATAACTCCTGCTGGCGAGAAAGTGCATCTGGAGCCTCGTTTTGAGAACCCGGCTGGTAATCGACCATATAGTTGTACCCAAGAAGTTTGACAAGCCATTTTTGTTGTTGAGGAGTCGTACTACGCTGCTCTAGAAAGTACATGGGCTTATGATCAGTCACTATACGGAACTGTTGGCCAAGTAAATATGGTCTTTAATTTGCACTGCGAACACTATGGCAAGCATTTCTTTGTCATAAATGGAGAGAGAGAGAGATTACGACCTGATAAGGCCTTGCTAAGGTAAGCAATGGGGTGCCCATCTTAACATAAAACAACACCTATACCTATCCCAAAAGCATCTGTTTCCACTACAAAATGATTAGTGAAATCTGGAAGGGCAAGGACCGACGTAGTGGTTAACGCATGCTTGAGGTTGGTGAAGGCAACGAGTGACTCTGGGGTCTAAGAGAAGTTCCCTTGTTGTAACATGTTTGTCAAAGGCTTCGCTATCAATCCGTAGTAGTGAACAAATTTTCGATAATAACCGGTTAAGCCCAAGTATCCCTGGAGACCTTTAAGGGACATTGGTTGAGGCCATTCGTTGATTGCTCGGATCTTCGAATTGTCCACTATCACGCCTTGGCCCGAAATGGAATGGCCCAAGTAATCAATAGTGGTTTGTTCGAAAGAGCATTTGCTCAGCTTGACTCTTATGTTATGAGTAGACAATACTTGAAAAACAGTCTCCAAATAGGAGAGGTGAGTAGTCAAAGAAAGACTATACACAAGGATATCATAAAAAAGAAAATTAAAAAAAAAAAACGAGAACAAACTTACATAAGTAAGGGCAAAAAATGGAGTTCATTAGCGCTTGGAACGTGGATGGTGCATTGGAAATGCCGAATGGCATAACCAAAAATTCAAAGTGGCTGTCATGTGTTCGAAAGGCTATTTTTGGGATGTCATCGAAACACATTCGAATTTGATGGTATCTTGACCAAAGGTTAAGCTTAGAGAAAATGGATGCACCATGTAATTTGTCAAGGAGCTCGTCTACAACAAGGATGGGGAAACAGTTTTTAATGGTTGCTGGATTCAAGGCTTTATAATCAATGCAAAGATGCCAGGTTTCATCTCTTTTTTTTTATCATAAGAATGACTCGAGATGAGAAGGAGTTATTACTGTTTTGGATAACCCCTGAGTTGAGGAGGTCTTGTACCTACCTTTCTATTTCAGCTTTTTGAGAATGGGGGTAGTGATAGGGTCGAACATTGATAAGGGTGGTGTTTGGTAATAAGGGTATTTTATGGTCTATTGGTCGTTGTGGTGGGAGGCCGGATGTGATGGAAAAAGGTGTTGGTATCTGGACAGCAGGGACATAATGTGTGGGTAAGTGTTGAGAGGTGGGGAAAGGGACAAATCGCTGGGTGGGGTAATGGAGAATAGGGAATGGGTAGGAAGGGTTGTAGGTTGTATCAAGTGGGAAGGTCGGATGCTGGGTTGAGCCGATACTAAGCCTTGAAGTGTATAGATTGTACCCTGGACATTGAATAACATTGTTTTGTTTTTGAAGTGCCATCCAATAAACCCAAGTGACTGCAACCATTCTGACCCCAAAATAAGGTCATAGCCTGGTATTTCCAAGAGAAGAAATGATCTCGTGAGTGTATAGCCCTCTAGTTGCACATCGACGTTATGAACTTGCAAGGACGAAGAGACCTGTTTGTGAGAGGTCGTGGTGAATTGAACAGGGGTGATTGATTCCATGGGTAATCACATGCGTTTTTGCAACGTTAATGTGGAGTAAATTACAAGCTATGCCGGAGTCAATAAGAACCATAATTGGTTTATTTTGAATGAACCCTTGTAAACGCATTGGCTACCCATGCTACAACCTGGAATGATAATCATGAAACTTTATGGATTCATCCTCCGAACTAGTAGCATCCAATAGCACAATTATAGGGGTTTTACATTTATGTCCTAGAATGTGGGGTTCCGAGCAATGGAAGCATTCCGTTTCCTAATCTTCTCCTGAACCTTTGCTGGGGTTAACCTTTTAAATGGACCGAGAGGGGGTTGTGGGGGTTTAGGGCCTGGAAGAGCTAATGTAATGGTAGTGTTGGGAGGTTGGGAAAAGCTGGAAGGGTAATATTGGCGAGATAATGAAGGGCGAAAAGATCGTTTAGCTTAGTTTTTGTTCTAAAAGATTTTTGCCAATTTTTGAGCCTGATGTAAGGAATCTAGTTCTAATGCTAGGACATCATGACGAATGTCCTCTTTTAAACCTCCTCGAAATACATGCTTCAATTGATTCTTGGTTCAGTCGATTACCCAGCATGAAAGTTTAGTAAACTCCACAATATACTCATCCACTGTTCCTGTTTGTTGAATGTTGGTGAGTTGTGATTCGATATTTGCTCGATCACCACCCCCAAAACGTTGTAGCAACAATTCCACAAAGAGCGCCTAATTATAACGGCCAAATCGTTGTTCAAAACCCGTATCCAAATGGAAGCATCAGCACCAAAGTTACATGCTGCCATAAGGAAAACCATTGTTGAGGAGGGACCTCATAATAGTCGAGGTAACGTTCAGCCATGGCCAACTAACTGTAAAGGTCTTCCCCGTTGAAATGAGGGAGTTCCATTTTTATAGCTTTGAAGTTATGTTAAGGGTGTTGGAAGTTATGTGGTGGTGGATAGGTGTGAATAGTTTAAGCTGGGGTGGGTGAAGGGGCAACATGGAAAGAGTGGGACTGGGATACAATTAGGATGCAATGGGGTGTATGGGTGGGGTGAAAATAAGGTCGAAGGGGTTTGATGTGGCTGAGAAGGGGTGGGCCGACTTGTAATGGTCGTAGGAAATAGGGTGGGCTGGGTTAAGGGAACATAAGTGCGTAGTGGGGCTAAAGGGGGTGGTTGGGCTAGCGTGGAGGATAGGGGGTTAGAAAGGCCCAAACCCAAATAGGAAGTTGTCGATGGGGTGAAAAAAAAGCGAAACGATGGGTGTGGAGTCAGGGTAGAGGAACAGGGATGGGTGGAGGTGACTGTGGGTGGGCAGGTAGTTGTTGGGATAGGAGGGAGGGTGGATTTGAAGAGGCAAAGCTCATCCAGCATTAAAGACTGGAAAGTTGTGAACTGGGATGCCATGGTGCTTTGGAAGGCCACGTTAGAATTGTTCATTTGGTTAAAAGACTTTTGGAACGAGGCTTGTTGGTTTTCCAAAGCCGAGAGGGAATCGCATACATCATTGACCTAGGTACAAAGGTGTTCATGGCGGACATCCAATGCCGCTGGGACGGCTTCGGGATTAGAGCTCAAGGAATAGGTGTTTTTGCCCATTGGATCAATGGGCTCTAATACCAATTGGTACACCCAATCAGTTCAAGAGCTGAAAAAGGTAATAATTGAAAATAGTGCAGGGAAATTTAAAAGAGATAAGGAGAGAAGATGAGGCAAAAGGGGAAGATAAGTCTTTTCATTCATAGCTGCCCACAGAGGCCACAAAACTACATATTTATATTAAGTCAAAAAAAGGAACCCTAGCTCAATGGTAACCGCCAAATGTGGTGTCTTTCCTAGAGCCTGGGGCTTGGGCCTGATAACCAGGTAGGTAATTATTTATATATAAGGGCCGGTCTTGAGAAAGAAGTGTTAGGCCCAAAGGGTAGGTTCTAACAGACAAATGGAGTTTGGACCGTGGTTCTCAACAATGAGGATGGGGTGGTGGTTGTCGCAAGTCACAACTCGTGATTGGGTGGAACCGTGGAGGAGGATGAAAGGAGAGTCAGGTGCCGGAGTGAGGTGATGTTGTGCCGTGGAGGAGGATGGGAAGAGAGTCAGGTGCTGGAGTGAGGTGCCGGAGTAAGGTGGTGCCAAAGCTGTTTGGGACTCTGGGAAGTTGATAGATAGATGATGGCTGGAAAATGATGGAAGTGTGAGACTCTGAATTCTGAAACGAATGGGAAGTTTGAGAGATTGAGACTCTGAATGAAAACAATGAGTAAAAACCTAATCCAATCCAACAGTGAAGATCTTAACATTACTGAGGATCAAATCACAACCGTTAGATTAAATAAGCAACAGGCCGGTTCAGGGGCCAATGATTATATATTTATGAACCTACCCTTCCTTTCCCCACCCCGTTCCATCTCTACCAAATTTGAACCCGCCTCGGACCCGCCCAGACCCGAACATCCATTACCCGCCCCTACCAACGGGTTCAGACCCGTTTTGCCCATTCCCAGTATTTATTTCAGATCTCCTTTTTTTCAACAATTTCAAAATGTTGTTTAATTTTCTTCATTTAAGTTGCTAAAAATGGATTTGTGTGATACTACTCGAAGTACAAAAATTACAATTTTATTGCTATTCTGTGTTAAATTAGCTTGTTTTGGTTGTTGGTATGGTATTGATTCAAAGATTATTGTTTTAGGTGAATGCTGTAGCCAAGGATTTTCTGACATGACATGTTGATGTATTACCGTTTTGCTCTATGTCAATTTTAGTGAGCCTGTGAAAAATAGTGAATTGAGATTTCGATATCTTTGATTACAGGTGTTTGTTTGGAAACTGTAAGTCCAATGAATGCATTTCGTTGTATGAGTGAATATTCTCATTTGTGGTTAATCTCCATCATTGAGTCCAGCTTACTCAAATTGCATGTTAGCTTTTAGTAATGCAGCTCCTCTTACTAAAATTGTATATTAGCTTAGTGGTGTCTTTCCTCCGAATGAACGGTTCAAGGGCTATAGCTTAATAATGCAGCACTTCATCATCATCATGTCAATTCGTAGTGGTTAGAAACCTAGATAATATAACATCTAGATATGTTGCCAAGGCTACGGCCTTCGCTGCTTTTTCCCATGTAACATATTGGCTTGCAACTTTTTGCAGATTATTCATATGGTGAGGAGCAGTATTTAACAAAGATATAGTTATATTAACAATGGAATGAATTGTTAAACGTTGTAGAGTATAATGCTTACATGGTAAAACTCATTGATGGGGGCTGGAACTGGCATACTCAGTAAAATGGTTGTGTTGTGTATTTGTATTAAGATTGTAGAGTGTATTGTGTTTGAAATTTCAGGTGTCTAAAGTGTTAGTAGCATGAAGGTGGTTGTCATTTGGGTTTGGGCTCACGATGACGCTTTTAAAAACTTAAACCTTGTGCTTTGCCAGGTATTCTTTTGGCCTTCATGTTGTTAACGTCAATAAATTCCAGCAGTAGCTTGGTTATGCGTACAGGGATAGTGGAAAGATTTAGTGAATTGGTTGGGCCGTGGCTCGTTGATCTTTTATTGTACTTGAGTTTGTGATTATTAGTTGTTTAGTTTGCATTATTTTATGTGTAATCTTTTTGAGTTTAGATGACATTTTGATTTTCTGGGACAAAGTTGACGAGTTGAGTTAGTTCTTGTTCTTGTTCTTGTCATGGGCTCGCAAAGTAGGTATTGTACGCTGAAATGGATCCATGGTTTGTATACTCGATTGGTTATTGATCGTGTATTAATTGTTCAGTTCTAGTCGTGTTCAAGGGTCTTAAGTTAGTGAGGGCCATATATACCAAGTTCAAAATCAATCATGCAATGTCATGTAAGAACATTAAAAAATGTTGTGATGCATGATAGATTTATAACATCACCACATTTTTGTCTCCATCCTTGTTCAGCAAATGATGTGTCTTCTAATATTTATTCAAAGTGGGACACACTCCGGACCTCAATTTATTATTTTAACAAGTATGACATTGACATGCATATAAACACATCAAACAAAGTGAAAAACGTTGGTGCCTCCAGTAGATGAGAAACTTTGATAATGTTGACAACTCTCATACCGAATGAGATCAGTGTGGATTAGGATTGGAACAAAATACAATAGAGTCCCCTACTTTGTAAAAAGTGCTCTATAAATTGTGGATGCAAATTTCTTCCTCCTTGATCTTGGACAAAATTGCACCTACAAAACAAATAACACCTTAGGTCAAGGCAAAAAGCCTCATGCGCCAATGATGAATGGGGAGGGAGAGAGTTTTGGCCGAAGAACCTGCGATGCCAAAGTTAGAATTTTGAAGGAAAAGTACTTGGAGAAATTTGAGAATTTAGTAAGAGAATTGGAATTGAGTTTAGGAGAGAATGAGGTAGTATTTATAGGGGTCTGGCCGGCCCCTTTAAGAGGAGGATGACTGGCCACTTGGTTGGTATTTTGGGTGAGGTTCATGATTTGTACCTAATTAGGAATAATTGAATAATAAATTAATTAATTAGCTAATTAATAGAATAATTTCCTAATTGTGATTATTTGTTCCCCCTACCCTAGCATTATTCTTTGCTTGCCCATGCAAAGAAATGTCTTTCGATGATTTCTTTCCCTTCTCTGTGCCGTATTGATGTAAGAAAACTTAATTCTCCTTGTCTTCTTTTTGGGTGGTGCTGCCGCGGGGCAGCCGTCGGGGTGGTGTGGCACGTCTTCTGGCAAGGGCCAGGAGTCGGCTTAGCATGGGCCAAGGAGG
Organism: Pyrus communis; assembly: GCF_963583255.1. NCBI lineage: Eukaryota > Viridiplantae > Streptophyta > Magnoliopsida > Rosales > Rosaceae > Pyrus > Pyrus communis. The sequence continues at coordinate 24,873,158 of NC_084806.1, read as the reverse complement.
TGGCGTGGCATGGGCCATGGTTTGGGCTGCCTCGTCTGTGCTGCTTGCCAAAAATAAGGAAACTGCTTGAGTTTGATTTCTCAGTTGCTATAGATGGAGCAGTCGGATGAGTGAACTGTTGAGTGCAAAGTGGCCATTGCCCCATGACCATTCGCTGCCTAGTTGGTTTTCAAGCACTCGATTTTTTGAGCTATATGGCCTTCTCGCACTAGAGAGCTTACCTAGATAGGTGTCAGGGAATTAGTTTACCCTCTCGCACTGTAGAGCAATTGGTTTACCCTCTCGTACTGGAGAGCAATTAGTTTACCCATTCGCACTGGAGAGCTTACGCATATGGGTCTTAGGGAATTGTTTTACCCTCTCGCATTGAAGAGCAATTATTTTACCCTCTCGCATTGGAGAGCAACTAGTTTACCCTCTTGCACTAGAGAGCAATTAGTTTACCCTCTCGCACTGGAGAGCTATTAGTTTACCCTCTCGCACTGGAAAGCTTGGAAGTCATTGTCATGAGTGCATTTAAGGAAAGCTGGACTGCTGGACAACTGAAACAATCCTCAGCCTGTGAGGTCTTGTTTTGGGTATTTGCTTGAGACTTCAAACTGCTTGTGGAACCTGTGTAAGGGTGTAAGTGCAGTGAGCTGCTCCTAAAATTATTGTGCCATCATTAGGTGTTCCGTCATTTTCCATTTTGAGGCTTGGTTGGCACGAGCCACAGGGTAAGATTAGCACGGCTGGGAGCCGTGGTGCAAAATTGGCACGGTTATAAGCCATGGTAATAGATCAACGGCTGCCGGGAGCCGTGGAGCAGGTAGGCATAGCTGTGAAAGCAGAGCTGGGCCTGGCTTAGGCTAGGTTGTGGGCAGCAGGAGGAATTGGACCACTAGGTCTGTAATCCTCGGCTACTAGTGATGTGCTGCTTCAGTATTGAATCGTCTGGAGTGTTGAGAACAAGGCCTGCCCCCGGTTCTTGGTAGTTGGGCTAGTGTGTCATTTTGGTACTCGTTTGCCCCCGGCATGCCATTAAACTGAGCTGCTACCTTTGTCGGAACATAAATAATCTCTGTATTCGACAATCTATGTGGGATAGTCCCGTCTACTCGATCTTGTCATTGAAAGATAACTCACTTAAGTTGGACATGTCTTGTCGAAGCATCTCATTAATAGCTTTATTACGTTGGAAATCGTGCATTCGTTCGGTCAAAAGCCTCTCAACTTCTTCCTGAATTTCTCTTTGTTGGGTAGCGGAGCTCTAGGCTACCTTCGGTCGTCACTTACTGGTCTAGGCTACTCTTCCATGTGTTCGGTTTATCTATGTCGCGGCTGCTGTGCATGTGGTATGTTCCTAACAGGCGAACAAGTAACTCGCAGGCTACTAGTTGAACTTGAGCCGGATTAAGTGACTGCTTCTCTTCGTCCGCTGTACTGCCTACTCCGATGTGAGTTAGAAGATGCTCATTGCGGGCATTGCCACGAATGAACACTTCGCCTTGAAGGTTACTCATGTTGATTATTAGAGTGACCTTAACCATGAGTATATGCTCGTCTGTGGGCTTTAACCGAGAGTGCACACTCCTCCGCATGCTAAAACGAGAGTATACGCTATCTTGGGGGCCAGGTCGAGAGTGTACACTACCAGAACGCTCGGTTCGAGGTTGCTCGAGTGGCTGCTTGCCAGGACACTGCTGGAGAGGTTCTTCGTTTGCCCTTGTCCTACTTTGGGACACCTCGTCAGGGGCACGTTGCATCTCGATTCCCTGCAAGAGCTAATTCACCAAGGTCGTCTGTTGTGCAAGGGCGCTCATCAACTCTATAACTCGTCAAGAAATGTGTTATTCTCCATATAGGTTGGAAGAGCTTGGACAAAATGAGTCTCCTTAAGTAGCAGTGCAGTATACTCCGGGTGCAAGATTTGAGTTGGGAAATATCAAATCTGTGGAGAAATAGGGTGAAAATGCCCCCGGTTCAATTGTCAGCTTAGAAATTTGGAGCCCAGATGGTTGAACCGGTCTTCGACCAGCTTAGGTTGCTTGAGACACCACAGGAGTGGGTTGCAGCATGTGTGCATGTTGAGCCTAGGCTCGGCTCAGAAACACGCTGGGCTCATGCTAGCCTTGGGCCCGCGAGCGCTGGGCTGCTTCTCTTGCCACAGCTGCTTGGGCCTGTGTTACTATGGCAGGCGCTTAGGTTGCTTCTAGCACTTGGGCTTGCTACTGCAAAAGTGGCCTGGGCCTAGGCTTGTGGTTGCCTCACTGCTTGCTGCTCGTTGCTTACCATGGGCTTACTGCCATGGAGCTGGCCCACTCCCCACTGCTATAGTGGTTCCCGTGGCTGCCATGGTGGTGGTGCTCCATGGTGGCAAAGTTGATTATCTTGCCATCGCTTTGAGCCTCATGGATCGTCGTGGTGGGGCTACGTCTCGTCCTCCATCATTTGATCCAGATCTTTGGAATCTAGGAAGTTTCGTTCGTCATGGTTTCCGAATTTCCCATCATTGTATTTTTTTTCTCACCTCTATTCAAAGAATTAAAAAAATATATATAGGAATAAGAAAGTATGAAAAATTTACGAATGAATGGGAAACGAGAAACTTTGAAGGCAAGAGTCTTCTTCGAGCTTATGAATCAAACTCTCAATGAAAACACCAATTTGTGGATGCAAATTTCTTCCTTCTTGATCTTGGACAAAATTGCACCTACAAAACAAAAAACACCTTAGGTCAAGGTCAAGAGCCTCACGCGCCCATGATGAATTTTTTTGGGGCCGGGGGCTTTGGCTGAAGAACCTCCTCCGATGCCAAAGTTAGAATTTTGAAGAAAAAGTATTTGGAGAATTTTGAGAATTTAGCAAGAGAATTGGAATTGAGTTTTGGAGAGAATGAGGGAGTATTTATAGGGGTGTGGTCGGCCCCTTTAGGAGGAGGAGGACCAACCACTTGGTTGGTATTTTGGGCGAGGTTCATGATTTGTAGCTAATTAGAAATAATTGAATAATAAATCAATTAATTAGCTAATTAATATAATAAAAGAGGAATGATTTGGGAGTTACCTTGTGGAGATGATTTGATTAGGATAGATGAAATAGGTTTTGAAATATTACCTATTTTGGGCACTTTTGACTTGGTTGAGGGATGATTGCCTACTACTTGTGCATAGGAATTTAGGTGTGCCTTAAGGGTAATTTTTTCCTTTTAATCCAAAAATTCACATGTCATCTTGTGATTATTTTTGGCTCCACATAAATGATGTAGTCAGTGTAACATTCCATATCGCCTAGGGATGTGGATCATCTATGCCTTATATGTATATTCCCAACTCTACCTAGCACAAGGCCTTTTGGGAGTTCCCTGGCTTCGGGTTCCATTGGAACTCCGAAGTTAAGCGAGTAGTGCACGAAAGCAATCCCATGATGGGTGACCCATTAGGAAGTTCTCGTGTGAGTTCCCAAAAACAAAACCGTGAGGGTGTGGTAGGGGCCTAAAGCGGACAATATTATGCTACGGTGGAGTCGAGCTCGAGATGTGATGGAGGCCCGGGCCGGGATGTGACAATTTGGTATCAGAGCCAATCCCTAGCCGAAAGTGTGCCGACAAGGACGTCGGGCCCCTAAAGGGGGTAGATTGTAACATCCCACATCGCCCAGGGATGTGGATCATCTATGCCTTATATGTATATTCCCATCTCTACCTAGCACAAGGCTTTTTGGGAGCTCACTGGCTTCGGATTCCATCGGAACTCAGAAGTTAAGCGAGGAGTGCGCGAGAGCAATCCCATGATGGGTGACCCATTAGGAAGTTCTCGTGTGAGTTCCCAGAAACAAAACCGTGAAGGTGTGGTAGGGGCCTAAAACGAACAATATCGTGTTACGGTGGAGTTGAGCCCGAGATGTGGTGGGGGCCCGGTCCGGGATGTGACAGTCGGTGTGTTCTTACGCACATATTCTCATCCGAGTACAATGATAAAACAAAGATGGTACTAGGGGCTCAAAGGGACTTGATGAGCAAGTGATTCGATGATTAAAAATATTTTCCGAAAAACCAGCCGCTAATAATTTTGCCATTTTAACATATAGCCACATTCCAATCTTGTACTTAGTTTTTTTTTTTTTTTTTTTCTGACAAAGAGAAATTTTGCATTTCGGTTAGTGTTTTTCCTCCTACAATAATTCCTAGATTATAATCTGCCGAGGATTAGGAAAAGAAAAACAAAAGATGTGTGAATCAAAAAATAAAAAAAAGGTGCGGGGCTGCTATATTAAATTCAAATGCAAAATAGCTCTTTCTTCAACTTAATGAAGAAACCAAATGAAAAGTTAATTTCAATTCTATCTTATTCATTTAAAAATAGAAAAAAAATTACACATAGAGTATACTTTACTTTTAATACTTAATTGTATATTGAGACAACATTTTTTAAACATTACAAAGAGAGACAAAAGTTAATACATGTGAAATATGATATCATTATTTTTTTTTTCCTCAGGAGTGTAGTTACAAAATTACCCTTTAAGTAGAAAAAAAAAATTCACACTTTTATATCTTCATCTATTAAAGCCATGTGGTCTTCCCTACCAATAGAAAATTGACATCTAAATCTTATTTTATTTCTTTTTAGTAAAATAAATTCTTAAAAGCTGGAAGTCTATCAAACAAAAACTAAAGGATTGAACTTCCCCATCAAGCGCCTCTGCAACTTGCTTTCGAATTCCATCATATTTCCTATCTGACTTCGAATTCAATCTTGTTTGCCCAGCACTCACCCTCCACTTTTGAATCGAAAACCGTAGTCTAAGAAGAGAGAAAAAAACTAACGGAAGTTAACTTCTAAATCTCAAAGCCTGCGGCGCCCAAACCTGATTATCTCCCTCTTTCTCTATCTCACATTTTTATTTTCTGGGTGTTGGTAAATTTTGTGGTGATTTCTGAATTAGTGAAAAGATTTACAAAATGAGTAATTGTTAATGACGATAAGAATTGACGGTGGAAGTACAACTCCATTAAATTAATTTTTTTTTCCGTCGACGGTTTAGCATCTCAGTTTTTAAGAATTAAAGATATAAAAGAATATTTAGGTGTCAAATTTCAATTGGTGGGACCACCAGCTGGCTTTTGTGCTGGGAACACCAAAAAATTTCTCCACAGTGAGCTCGCGTTTCTATCTTCTAATGAATTGATATTCAAATTATCGACAAATGGTTTTTGGTTTAGGTTACTATTCAAGCAATAGGCATTGCTGAGAGATCCAATAAATGGTGTGGGTTTATAATCACAATTTTAAAGAAACTTTGGTTGAATTGATTCTGCAAATCTGGTCGAAGACGGGTTGAATTGATTTTGCAAAAATAATCGAGGACAGGTTGAAGTGATTTTGCAAAAATGGTGGGTTGAACTAATTCTGCAAAAATTGTCGATGATTGATTGAACTGATTATGCAAAAATGGTCGAGAATGGATTGAACAGATTCTATAAAAATGGTCGAGACTAATTGAATTGATTCTGCAAAAATGATCGAAGATGGGTTGAACTAATTCTGTAAAAATGGTCGATGACTGGTTGTACTGATTCTACAAAAATGGTAGGTTGAGTTGGAATTGCAAAAATGGTCGAGGACTAATTGAATTGATTCTACAAAATGGTCAAGAACTGATTGAACGGATTATAAAAAAAATGATCGATAACGGGTTGAACTAATTTTGCAAAAATGCTCGAGGACGGGTTGAACTGATTTTGCAAATTGGTCAAAGATAGGTTAAACTGATTCTGCAGAAATAGTCGAGGATGGGTTGAGCTTATGACATATATTAATTTTGTTGGGGTTGTGAGTCGTTGGGTTCTATTAACAGCCATAAGCCTTAGGGGTATATTTGGTATTTTAGAACATCGTTTTCATGTTTTTGGGCTAGGCTTTAGTTGTTTTTATATTTTTGTCTCTCCTTGACATGCTAAAAAATTAGTGGAGTTCCTTGAAATACAGTAAAAGTTTTTGTCTCTCTATATAAAGCTCCCATAAAAGAACTATTGTTGTGAATATTATTTATTATATGTGATTGCGCAAATCCTAGTTATATTGGGTTTTAGATTACTCATTATTCGACTGATTGGAAATCAAGTTACTCCTTCCTTTTGGTTTACTATAAATAAAGGCATGGGCATAAGGAGAATCACACAATCCCTAAGAGCATTTCTAATGGAAGTCCCTATTTAGAGACTCCCAACACCATTTTTGAGTACTCATTTAAGAATTTAAAGGGAATCTTTGTGTCCCTAAAGGAATATTGTCTCTAATGAGAGAGTCCTTATAGTAGAATCCCTAAATTTGAAATTTTTATCATTTTATGTGATAATTTGATTAGGTGCACATATGTTAACTTTTTTTAATTAATTAAAAGCATTAAAATCTTCAATCCAGATTATGGGCTCATTTTCCACTCAAGGTGTACATTTTTTTGTTTATGTTAACATTTTTTAATTGTTAAATAAAAATAATAAAAAATTAATTACAATTTAATTAAAATTATATTCTAATTAGCAAAGGAGTGGGCTCTGCTCTTGCCATGTCATCAGCCAAATTGACAGAAAATTTAACGGAGGTCTGACATTGCAACGAATTCATAAGTTGAGGAATGATATTGCAATGTTTAAAACATGAGGTATGAGATTGTGGTTGGATCCATAGTTGAGGTAGTTTTTTGTAATTTACCCTTTTTTTTGTTTTTTAAATCATGAGTGACAGGCTTCGAGCTGCACTGCCAGCACCATGCCAGTAGCCTATGCAACTGAACCAAGCCGTTAGTCGCCGAGCCACAAGCCTAATGGGCCTTATGAACCAAAGACCATTGGACCTCGAAAGTCTAAAACTAATTTAAAGCCTAATACGAACCTTTCATATGATTAATTAACTATTTAATCAATCTTGACTATTTTCAATTAAACTATTTAATTGATCTTTTCCATCTCATTAATATTTATTTACACTCGTCCTTACACGATGTACGATCCATAGGTTCCAATTAGCGAGCTAATGAGCGATTGTACTCTTACTAAACGATTGTGAATTGAAACTTACTTCCAATTCTCCTTGTGATGAAGATTAGTGATTGTTAATCTTCAGGGCTTCCGCAAACCATGACTGACACCTAGCAGTATGTTATGGCTACCCAAACTAAGTAAAAGTAGTTGGAGAACCTATTTAGTTACAACTACAACACAATACAGTCTTTTTTAATCCAATACTCTTGATCATACTGTTTGGTTGATAGTATATTTCATGTCTATTATCCAATGTGATACTTCTCTATATAATTCTATTGGATATGATTTGGAACACACTTCCTAAATCACATTCATATGCTTTGGCCAAAAACTTCTGAATCATATCTCAGATTATTCTCCTTCCATTATGGAAGGTTAGAGATCCGTTGTTGCACATTCACATGCCTACATGACTAGGTAGCTTAACCCCAACAATGTCGTGGACATCCTCAATGGAATGGCTTTGACATAATCAAAGGTCAATGACCTAACCACTAAACAACTACGATGCCTCAAGTCAAAAGACTACTTTGCATTATTGCGTCCAATGAGTTCTTATATAACACATATGTTAGAACTCTCTCGCTGATCGTTGTTTAGTGTACTCAACAACCTTTGGAGCACCTATGTGTTTGTCATAGTGTCCAAATAGTAATGACTTTGAGAATAGTCATACTCTTGATAGAGTTGACATAACATATACTAACCTTATCGGATTGTCAATGTCCAATTGACAATCCTATGGCTAGGAACACTTATATCACTTTCCTCTTGGGTGGATTACATTCCTTTGATTCTGTTATTGATTAAACACACAATACATTAAATAGGGATTGACAATGAACAATGCCCTTCCAATAAAGTAAACAAGAGTTTAACATAATAAGTATTCCAAAAGCTACATTAAATTGGCTTTATAGGCATACTTCTAATAGTAGGGAGGTACTACAGAGTCAACACCACCTTGTAGTTCATTACCTCTCCAATAAGTCTTGGGCTAAAGCCTTGCAGACCCACTCCGAAGCAAGCGTGCTACGCGTGGTTTATTCACCCTTTCCTTTGGAGTCACTAGTGCCCCCCCCCCCCCCCCCAACACAAAAAAAAACCAAAAAAAACTTTGACATTTTAGGGGCTCTAAGCGATCATGAGTGAAGACGTGTCAAGGTGAAAGCGCTTGGAATTTTTGAACGTAAATTTGTGCACGAGCCTATCTAAATAGGGGAAGAATAGAGATCGATTTGTCCTGTCTTAAGCCAATCCTACTCCACCCATCTTTGACTATCTTGAGCTTATTCATAAGCTTGGGGCTACTTTTAGTTTATGCTTGCTATAAGGGCTTCCAACACTTATTCCTATGCTTAATCGGGTCTCATAACCCATATGACATTCACTTCACAGCTCTATGAGCCACAAGATTAAAGATGAAAATGAGGCTATCATTAGGCGAAGATCATTGATCATACTTTCTTTCCTCGTCCACTATTGAGTGAGAGGGATTTCGACTTTCCTTAGATCACTATCAAGTAAGAGAACGTCATAGCACAGACACGAGCAGAAAGGGATTGGCTTGGCTGGATAGAACAGATGCGATAGGAAACTATGGCCAGGAGAGTCCCGCCCGATCCATTTTGTAAGATGGGCAAAATCAACGGGGTTAATCTGGTCTGAAGTTGTCGGAAAGAATGGTTTGCTTTATCGAACAAAGATGCGTTAGGAGAGGGCCTTGGGTTGCCCTCTGTTGGTAATGCCGGGCACACATCAAAGTAAAGTGCTCCTTCTTCAGGCACTTGACAGTCTTTGCTAGCCTCTCCATCAATTGGGAAATCTGAGCCTTAATCTTTGCATTCAAAATAGGGTTACAGAATATGAATATTGTCTTTTCCACAAAAGTAATATCATCAAGAGTCTATGAAATTTATAATAGTTGGTAAAGAGCTACGAAATCGTGAAAATCCATCACTTCAAAAAATCAACAAAAGTCCATATGAATCGTAATGCAAGCTTTTCAAATTAAGTCGGAGAGCATCGCACTTTGGACATAAACATATCAAACTAAATTTCACAGCTAATATCATGGATTAGGTAGGTGGGGATGATTTTTTCTTTTCCCCACTAACAGAAAAAAGTGTTTTTCTGTGCAACTTATAATTGAACAACGAAAAAGAAATCATACCTTGGAATGGAAATGTCATATGATGCAACGTAAGAAACAAAGCCGTGCCGCATCAACCACATTTACATAAGTTTATTTTCGTCTCTTATCGACGAAAAAAGAGTCTGAAAATCATTTCTTATAAGCCACAAGTAAACTAGTAATATGTTTCAAAGTTCTTTCAAAACGACTAGAAACATTTTTATGACTACTTTTTACACCAATTATTTATAGAAATACAAACAAATTCCAATAACTAGGTGTTTCTCTAACAATACACTTCAAAGGATTGCCCCAGAAGCGATTTCAGTCGTTTTAAAAACTCCTAGTCCATCAACTCATTGGACAACAACTAGGATAAAAGGGAGGGTGGGAACAAAAGGGAAGCACAAAAATCAACACAAACATGCTGAAATTCATAACCAAAGCATCTATTAAACATAAGAAATTTGAAAAAAGAAAAGAAAGAAAAGAAACTAAAATGTGTCAAGTATGTTACAAATCTCAAAATATGCACAAAATTTACATTGCAAGTCCTAACAAACCCTCAAACCATTGTTGTTTCTATTAAAATTCCACAAGTACTTTGCTTCCTCTTCTCCGTCCAAATCAACCACCGACTCCGTGTCCCCGTAATCTAACCTTACACGTGTACGGCAAATCGGGCACGCCGACACCTTAACCAACCAGGTGTCCAGGCAGCGCCTATGGAACACGTGATCGCACGCCGGGAGTTTCCTGCACCACTGGCCTTCCCGGAACGAGTCGAGGCAAACAACGCAGTCTGTCTGCGGCGACGGCGACGAGGACGAGGACGAGGACGAGGATTGCGATTGGGGCTGGGGCCGGGCAGCTCTGAAGCGGAATTGGGGGAGGGTCTTGAGATGTTTGGGAAAGAACCCAGATGAGGGATGGGGGGATTGGGTGCGGCGGCGGTGGAGAGCGCCAGCGGCGAAGAAGGGGAAGAGAACGGTGGCGGCGAAGCCGAGGAAGAGGAAGAAGACGGAGGTTATAAAGGTCATCACCAGGGCCTTGATGATTAGAGAGAGGAGTTTTGGGTTGGGTTTTGGAGGTGGTGTTTGTGGAATTACATGGCTGTGGTGGTGGTGGTGGTCGTCGTGGTGGTGGGGAGGAGGAGGAGGAGGAGATGGAGATGGAAGCATGATGTTTTGAGGAAGGTTACGAGTTTAGATTCGGAAATGTTGGGAGGAAGTAATGGGAGAGAGGTTTGGTTTTGTGGATATTTTTGTTAGAGAAATCACGGTCCATTTTTATTTATTTTTTAATTATTGACTTTACTTTTCAGGGGATGGTTTGTGGCCCATTGGATATGGCATTATGGCGGTTCAGGGTGAAAGGACAATTATACCCATTAAAGGTTAAACCACCTAGCTGTAAACTTGTGTCGTCTTTGTTTTCGTATCCTAATTGTGTTCTTAAAATGGGGTCATATGTTAAGCTAGGCCTGGTTAGGGGTAGGCCGTAACAAATTAGGGCCGGAAAGAGCCCACATCCAAGGAACTGGCTTTTCTGCCCTTCCACTTTTCATACATTTCTATTATTTTTTATTTTGTGCGGTCACAGTTAATATAAAATGTCGACCTGACTTAACCATGACCGCACAAATAAGAGAGGATGAGAGTGTATGGGAAGTGGGAGGGTAGAGAAGCCAGCTCCCACACCCAATACAACATGTATATGTTTCAGATTGTCATCAGTTATTAGGATTGAGGGGATTGTTAAATTTCCCTCCTGAATTTTCATTTAGTTTTCCAATTTTTTCCTAAATTTTTCAATTGGAAGATTAAAGATTCAAACTAATTGTTGGCCGATTTCCTCCTGCTGTTAGTATTTCATTCATTCCATCCATATTTCTATTAAATAGAATCATGTGCACAACATGTAAGGATAGTTCGGTCGCTTCGTTCTTTAGGTCGCTTCGTTCTTTAAAGTAGTTGAAAATCCTAGATTTCTAAAATGTCGACCTATGCAAGTTTGTGTGATTTTATGGTTTTTATGTTTGAATGTCAAGTAAAGTGACGATTTTATCCTCAAAGGAAAGTCGGGTGGTGTGCATGTGATAAAAGTTATTGTTAATTTGGATGGAATCTATGGGTAGGAGGAAATCGGCCAAAAACTATAGTTTAAGTCCTTGATCATCCAATTAAAAAGTTTAGAGGAAAATTGAAAGCTAAGTAAAAGTTTAGAGAAGAAATCGGCAGTTTAACCTATTAGGATTTCTAGGCAATGCTATTTGTAATCACTAGAAGCATTATGGTTTGCTGACATAACACAAGTGTTTTGCTTGTATTTCTCCGCTTTATAACATTAAGCAAATTATTTTTTCATTTAAATGTAAGTAGCGACTTTATCTGGAGGCGTGCAGATGTCTTTTGCTATAGAGGCGTCCAAATGTCCTTTGGCTGGAACTACTTCCCTCCGACAAAAAACCACCCAGGGTACAAAAAAAGAAAGTGTATAGGATAACACCGAGTGCTAGTCATATTGTACTTCTTATCATATCTAATTGAAGGGTCAGAGGATTATAGACCAAATATAACCATGTGACAAAAAATCATTTCCAACTGAAAGAACTAAAGAATCATAGAGTTAAACATAATTTATTATTTTAATTGAATGTTGTAATCCTAAGGGGAAATGTTTTACCCTTTCTACTACTATAAATAAAGACACAATGGGATGAATCAAACACACCTCACAATTAAATCAATCTCTCTTCTCTCTCAATAGTGTCGAACCCCTTTCTCTCTCTAAACCCTAAATCGTTCAATCAAATAGGCCTACAACAAGGCTAATTATTTTGAAAGCTAATTATAATATGGACCTTCTTTTATATGGAAAAACAAAGGAGGTTTAAGTTTAAAAAAAAACTAGAAGGCCTTTCCATTTTTTTTTTTTTTTTTTTGGGTAAACAACTAGAAGTAGGGGTGGGCATAAAAACCGCCAAACTGCAAAACCACATCAAAACGTATGAAAGAAAACCGAAAAGAACCGTGTTGACTGGAGAAGTCAACTTTGAGTAAAAAACCAAACCGGATCGTTCAAACCGATTCCGGTTCTGGTTTCGAATGAACAAGAACAGGGCGAAACCGAACTGAACCATTTTATTAATAATAAATAAATTAATTATATATATACACACATGACATGGTATAATAGGTTGAAAAATTAGTTTCACCAAGTTAGTTCTGCTGGAGTTCCCCTTGAACAACAAACTTCAGGGAATAACCTGTTCAAGGAGGAGTTTGGGAGTTCTCTACCATTTCAAACAAATTGGCAGGTATTTAATAGCTTATGTGGTTTTTTTTTAATCTGTAGTTGGCATGCTCCTTAGCTTATATCATTTGGACTTATTGATACAGATAATTGCTGAAATGAGGTGCAATGCTTCTTCCATGTGTATGCCCTGAGTTTTTATGTTTTATTGGCATGCTCCTTACTTTTATACTTGAAATTTTTTTACATATTTTGGTTTTGCTACTTCTCTATTCCTACTTAATCAGTTTTACTGTTATATTTGTTCTTTGGTATCTGGTTTTCAACTCAATTTCAATAATTGAGTAAGGCTACTATCGAATGTTATATTGTCTCCATTTACGCTTAGTATTCAGAACTGTAAACCGGCAAGAACCGAACCGAAACTAGGGTAAACCGAACCGTACAGTTCTAGTAATAAATTTAAGCGGAACCACACCAAATTAAACCGTTGATATTTTTCTGTTCCGATTCCGGTTTAAGGGTGGAACTGCATCGAACCGCACCGTATCCACCCCTAACTAGAAGGCTTTTAACATCAATGATTTTCAAACCCAGGGGCCCGTGGAACTCTCAAACTCCACTTACCAGTGTACTACAAGCTATTTATTGGAAACATTAACAATACATATATATTATCAAATTTCAGGATGGGCCTAGGCCATTACTGATCTCCATGTGGCTCTGCCACTGATGTAATATGTTATTGTTTCAATTAAAAAATAACAGTGAACACACAATTAGCATTAATTTTGACTATGGATAAATAAAATGAGACGTTGCAGGCTAGTAGGAGGGCGGTGAGCATCCACCAAAGTTAATGGCGGTGCTTAATCGTGGTTTTGTAGCCCTAATGATGCGTTTTCCTCTAAAACCACACTGCAAAACGCAGATTCCGGCTCCCGAAACAACTCGGGAAACTAACGGTTGTCAAATAAAATTATATAAATCTCGAGCACACCAACGTTTGAAGTAGACACGCAACAAACAAATCAAGCAACAAAATCCAACTCTCAATCCCAATTACTACGAGTCTATGAGATAAAACATTTTGCATCTTTCGACAAGATAAATGCCAAAATTTTTGTGTTAATATCTCTACTCAAAGTCTGCTTCATTTCCCAATTACACAAGACCAAAACTTACCTTCCAGAAAGCAGTAATCAAAGATAATAATTTATCCATCTAAAAAATCAAAATCAAATAAATTAAAAATAAATAAGTACTAAGAAACACTAGGATCAAGTGATGAATGAACAACTTTGTTCAAATCAAATGTCTTCCCGTAAGCCACACCAGCGTCCTCCTTGCAAAAGATGGTGGATTTGCTTGTGAATCCAAACTGTTACAGCTAACATTCTCCTCATCACAACCCATTTCACTCCCTCCATTTTTGTACCTCCCAATGTCAGTCTATGAAATTGCCCTACTCTCACTCCCAACATTCTGCCTTCGCTCCCTCCTCTGCCGCCACCGCACTCTGGTGCACTGGAAAGCGAAATGAAAAGGCCCTTCGTGACGAATCTGCCGCCCCATTTGGCTTCTCCTTCTTCCCCATAAGCCAAATCTTCGATATCGAGAAGCTCTCCCGCATGCTCCTCCCAATGCCATTACTGCCACTGCCATTAGTACTACTAGCACCAGTTCTAGTTCCTTGAGTTTCAAGGCTTCCAATTGCTTCAACCCCACTAAACTTGAATTCTCTCTTCGACTCACAATCGCATTCCGACATTGCTTGCCTTTTCATCGAGGCTCTAATCGGTACTCGCAATTCAGATTTGTCATCCATCACATACGCAAATGAGCCCATAGAAAAGCACCTCCTTGAATCCACATTGCTGTCACTACTCCCCTCACCCCCACTATCCACATTTCTGAACTTCCCAAGCTTCACAGGCACTACCTTTTTCCCAGAATCCACCATCACCGCCGTGTTAGCCTCATTTTTCGCCACAGTTTCGCAAGATTTGTATGACAACCCCAATTCAATATCTCCATGAAAACCCAGATTGGAAGTGAGTCCATCTCTATCAGAGACCATCTCTCTGGAACTGTCACTCCCAGATTCAAGAACACGAACAATGGGTGAGCAGCCATTGCTGCGCGAGAAATCAGGGAGCAAAGTAGCTCTACAGAGAGGGCAAGTGGAGTGAGACAAGAGCCAAGTGTCAATGCACTTCATGTGAAAGGCATGGCTACATTTGGGGAGCAATCTAAGGTTATCCTCAGCCTCAAACTCATACAAACAAACAGCACAATCAAAAGGGTTTTTCAATCCAATGATGGCTTTGTAGTGGAAGACAGGGAGGCCGTCTATGAAGGACTGGTCGACGCCTGCATCATGGAGGCGGAACAGTTGCTGCAGTTGCCCTTGGAGAACTGTCACACTCTCCAAGTCCTCTGAATCTCTGGCTGGAGGCCTCAGGAGGAATCTAACAAGGAGGTGGAGCAGCACAGAAACAAAGAAAACAGTGGCTACTATTATGATTATTAGCAGTATGCTTGGACTCACTTTATTCCCAAAACTCAAACTATTTGATTGGAGATTTGGGGGTGGGGGAGGAAGCTGAGGAACAAAGTATGGTGGGAATGTGGGAATTGAAGAAACCCCATTTTCTTTGATTTCAAGGAGCTTCCACGTCCACACCATTTTTTGTTTTTGTTTTTTCCAAGGACAAAAGGTTGGGTTTGGAACAATGAGCTCCCCAATATTGCAGCTTTGAGCTTCAGGCAGCTAACTGAAGAACCCCATCTGGTATGCAAAGCTGGAAAGAAGTCCGAGTCCAAAACATCCACACCCCAGAAAGTTGTATAGGCTTGGTGTCATGTGTTGCAAATTGAAATATTGAGAGAGAGAGAGAGAGAGAGAGAGAGAGAGAGAGAGAGAGAGAGAGGAAATATTGAATGTGAAAGACGGAAATAAATGGTGACACAGGTGAGATTTGAAAAGCCAATAAATCCACCAACCTGCAAAATTATAAATGGCACATTAGGTAGTCACTCACATTATTTAATTTAAAATTTTTAGAACATGAAATCATGCTCTTCATCAAATGCAAGGCTCTTCTTCTTTAACTTGTTCTGGTTGACTACAAACCAAACCTGCATCAACCCCAATGCAACTTACCTGGAAATAATGCTAGAAGTCTTCAGAAAGTTATGTGAAACTATAATTCTTAAATGGATTTTCTTTATTTGGTTAACATATTTTAATAACCTTTGTTATGGGTAATACTTAGATAGACAAAATATTTAGACAAATTTCCTAAACTAAATGACATAAAAGTTGATGATTGGATTATGACTTAAGCGTTGATAAGCATGCACATTCCTATTGGTAACACATAATTTAGTTAGCAAATTTTATAAATTTAATTTTCCTAACATTACCCATTTTGTTATTTCTGATATAATTCTTTCCATTCTATTCAATCATCTCTCCTATTTGAAAACTGTAAGTCCCTCTTCAATAATGGAGGACTAAATATAGTGCTTGGTTATGTTTTAGTTTTCTAAAATTGAAATTTTATTGTGAGATTATGCCCACCTCTTCTTCTTAGTGAAGATAATATTATTTGTTCATTTATGATCGAACTTTTCTATATTGAATAATGCAAGGCTATAAATTTTATTATTTTTTATTTTTTTTGCAAAGTTAGTTTGCTTTTGGCCTACATATTGCATGTCCTGGAATCAGTTAGCCTGACTTTTTTAGGCCGATGTCTTTTAGCTCTTTGGTTGAAGATTTATTGTGCCAATCTTAAAATTAAATGTGGTCTATAATTTTTAACTGGAGATAACCTAAGTCGATAAATACATTAATAATGGATAACCTTTTTTTTTCTTTCTAGGTATTTGCTCAGTAGATTAAACCTGCAAACTAAATTATGTGTCATTAATAAAAAATAAGAACGTTCAACATTTAAGTAATAATCAAATCTTAAATGTTCACTTCATTTAGTTTAATGTACAATAACCTCTCTAGTATTATTCAAAATGATAAATGTGATAAAAAGTTAAAAAGTCAGAAGAAAGATAGGTACAAACAATAGTACGTTTTAGAAATATTGGAAGGGGGAGCTTAGGATTGCGTGTATTTTAGTGATGTAGAGTGAGTGGAGAGTTCTGCGATAGACCAGCAAAGGCAAAAAAAAAAAAAAAAACAAAACAAAACAAAAGGAAAGTGACATTTTGTTTAACTTTTCTTTGTGGATTTTGGTAATGGCATTTTGTGCCGCTTAACCATTTTAATTATTCATCTATAGAGTGAAGTTCGTAAAAAGAATCTATAGAATGAGATTAAACAGTTTTTTTTTCCGACGGTAAAGAACTTATAATTCCCACCACAACTTTATAATTTTTTAACTTTTATATTTCGTCATTTTTTTTTTTTTTGCTACTTGACACACTCTGATCAAGACCAGGGCATGCTGGCCGTCACGTGGAAGTGACGTAACCATGTGCACAGTGCAGAAGCTAATAAAATAATAATAAAAGTAGTACGAATATATATAAAAAAAAAAAAACAAGCTCAACACAAAATAATAACAAACATGTACAAGCGTAAGTGTAGACACAAAGTTCAGAGCACGACGACCTAAAGCAGTCCGGAAGAAAATGACACTACAAAAGCACACCCGAAGGTGGTCCTACACTGGTAGTAGTCTGTCAGATATGCCGGGGAAAACCTTAGGGAAGCCACCAAACGTGCTAGCCAACTAGAACCTGGAGGAGCGCAAAACAAAAGCGTGAGTGGGCAAAAACAAAGCTTTTCAAAAACCATTTCATAAATAAGTTCTAACCCCTCGCCGTAAAACCTGTATACTTCCCAGAAAATAGAATATATATAAATATAAATCATGCTCGGAGAGTATGCTATGCCAAAACCTCAAAGTAAAATGCAAGTGCTCAGGTAACAACACATCAATGTCATATAATCTGTCAACTGGAGTCACCTAACGTGACCTATACGGCTGAATCTAGAGCTTAAATCTCCGTCTCACTAACTATACCTGCACACGAGTCGGAACCACCTAAAGTGGTCTGTACGACAAGCCTGGTGTAATATAAGTACGCTCAAGTGCTACGATCACGTGAAGGCTGGGCGAATAATCGCGGGTCACCTACGAGTCGGAACCACCTAAAGTGGTCTGTACGACAGGATTGTGCACCTAACTTGGATCCAAGATAAGTGTGTGGTGCGGGATGTGAACATCACGTGAAGGACTGTGCCCAACTCTGGACGGGAGCACTAACACCGGGGGTGCAGGTTATGAGCTCTCTATGCATCTCAAATCACTACTGAACGTAAACATAAATCATAACTCACCTGACACTTACCTATGCGTCCGCAGCACCAAACATATATAAACATATACGATTCATAATGCGTAAATAAATGACAAACTATAAGCATGGCTTATAAACGAATAAACGTTTCATTTCACTTTCTGGGAAAAGTATAAGTATATAGGTATATACGGAAAACCAAAAGCCCACTCACTGGTATGTGGAAGGGTCGTAACCCCTTTGCCTCGAGTGACCACGCTCGTCCTCGGGATAGGTATCACCTATATGCGAAACAACTATAAAAACGTTAATTTTTAAAGCACATAACAAACCTTAAGAAATAACTTCTCATACAATGCTCAAATGGGGTGTATGAATACACCAACGTGATCTACTCAACCTCAGGAACATCCCCATATTTTTAGAAAAAATTTTCACTGTCGCACACGCTGGCCACGCGCAGGCACGTGCCTGGCACGCTGACGGCGTTAGTTAACGCCGTCAGGAATATTCTGTTAACTTTAACGGATTCCGTCAACGGCGTTAGGAATATTCCGTTGTCTTCTCCGGCGAGGCTCCAGCGCCGGAAAATCGAGAAAACTTCAAATCGTCCTATCTTCTTCGTTTTTCAACCAAATTTCACAAAATTGGTACCAAAATGAAGCTTACAACGAGAGGAACAAGTTCATACCACTTTCAAGTGCTAAAATCCACGAAATCTTGCCGTGAAAACGCCACCAACTCCGGCCAACCTCGAAACTCGCGATCCCGACGCCCAAAACCTTCAAACGAACCACCCCGAGCCTCCTAAGGACCTCACCAAGCTTCCTACAAGCTTGAAATTCCCAAAAACATAAGAATTTACGTGTGCATGAACAGTGACAAAAATCGGGTATCCCGAGTTCAATGTGAAAACGAAGGTATCCTTACCTGAAATGGGTATGGTTGAACTCCTACGGACCTCACGAGCATGAATATGTACTTTATTTCTTTGATCTGTGAAGATTACAAGGGTTTTGGGGTATGTCCGTACAATGGGAATGAAAATGGGGAAGGGAAATGGCACAGGACAGGGTGCAGGGACAGGGAAGGGTGAAGGAAAAGTGTAGGGAAATGTGTATGGTCCACAACCAGCCACACCAAGCTCAAAACAACCACAGAACGTAAAAATCACACTAGGGGCAAAATCGTCTTTTCACGCGTACGTTTTAAAAATTTTCGGAACGGGCTGTCACACTACTAATTTTGGAATTAGTTTATATATATCTTGTTTAATTTTTATGAGCATTTTGATGTAAAAAAATTTCAAATTCCGAAACAAGAATTTGGTGGTAAAATATGAGAAAATTGATTTTTTTTATTATATTTTTTAATTTTTTTTATGGATTAGTGAACAAATGGATGGGTATAGAGTTTTGGTGTTGGATTTGATTTGAATTAATTAATAATATTATTACAATCCTTAAATTTAAATTTAAGATGCTGTATATTTTTATTACTGTTGAAATTGATTAAATTGAATTTGAGTCTTTGAATTAAAAAAGAGATGCAGTTGGACGCGCCATATTGGATAAAAACCCAAGAGGCACAATAGCCAATGGATGGTGATGGCACGACAATCTCAACCGTGTAAAGGTTGTTGCTGGTGCACTTGCTCGTCAATAATTTGTCTACTGGTGCGAGATTTATACGCACACAAATTAAACCCTCTTTTTGTCAATTGTAGTGAAGAATGTAAGTAGGGATCGTTCTGGACCGGGGATTAGGAGGGATTGCAAATCTCTTGGAAACTGACTCAAAAACTTAAAAACACAGTTTAAAACACTAAACTAGACTCAAAGAATACAAAATTAAAGTTTAAAACACTAAGACAAACCAAAAACTCAAAATGCTTTAAAAACACAAACTAAAATGATTTCTAACTAAATTGACATTAAAGTAAAGGGGGATTTAAGTTTATACGAAAATTGAAATAACGAAACAAGTTAAATAAACTAGACAGAATAAAAAATATGTAAATATGAATATGATGAAAGTATGGATGAATGGATGCTAGCCAAGGGGTTCATCTCCACACATGTTACACTTGCATAATAAAATGATTTCCAATTGCGTTTCAATAAATCATTAATTCTCAACACTCCAAGTTAATTAGATCCGCTTAAATTAACCTTCAAATATTCCTAACGTTATTGAATTGGATGATTGCATACGACAACCCAAAACATTCCCCACAAGTCCCCTACATGATTGCATAATAGAGATACAAGCAAGAATCATTACGCTCTATGAAGATTATAAGTTTTGACGAGGCATTCGTTACTATGGAATACGCATGAAACTTATGCCAAGAATTCGTTTAACGCGATTGTTTATAAGCAACCTCCACTATTTGTGAATATAAGTTCGTAACTATTAGGTGAAACTCACTTGTATTCTAGCGTCATATTCATGCATGAAAATTAAGTGTGCACTCTCAATAAACATACATAAATAAGTTATCAATCAAACGGTTAAACAAATTGAATCCACAACTTATGAAACGCAATTAGAAGTAATCAAATCAAAATGCAAACATAAACATATATTTCGAATCACCCCCTAGCTAAGGGGGGTTTAGTTCCTCATACAAAACAAAGAGAATTAAAATTAAACATTGAAATCAAAGAAACACCTAAACATTCCAACAACTCAAACTTGAATTGTATGAACGTTTAGGCCCTCTTCTCTTCCTCTTTATTGTAGCATAAGGTCTAAGGATAGTTGGTTTGGGGGAATGGAAGTGTGGAATGGAGTGAGGAGTGATGGAAATGGAAAGATGGTTTTTGGATTCTAAGGGAGACTCACGGCTAAGAGAGAAAGGGATGTGTTTGTGGTGTGTTGTGTATGAAAATAAGATGTCTTTGAATGAATGAATGCAAGGGTATTTATAGGAGTAGTGGAGGGAACATATGGCTATGTCATTTGTAGGTGAAGTAGGTGGATGTTGTAGGTGAAGTAGGTGGATGTTGTAGGTGATTATGAGTGATAAGTGATAAGTGTATGATATGTTAAGTGATAAGTGAATGATTATGATAAGTGATAAATGAATGTATGATATGATAAGTGGTGAATGATATGTGGTGAATGATAAGTGGTAGTGTTTAAGTATTTAAAATAGGGAACAAAGCCCTTCCTTGCATGGCAAGGAAGGGAGACACAAGGAAACACACGACAATGTCCTAAGGTTGCTAGGAATGTTGTTTTTGTGTTCTAAAATGCGTAGGAGTTTTCAATGATGCTCAAACATGAGGTCTTTTTAGGATTTAACTTTCCTACTTCAAGTCTTCAATTTCGTCCATCCTTTTGGCTCCAAGCATATGATATCCATTCCAATCTCTAATTTGCTCCAAAAGGCTCCAAAAGGCATCCTTTTGCATACTTTGCCCTTAGAACCTGAAAACACACAAAAGAAGCATAAAGAACTAAAATAACTAAAGAAACATAACATAAATGTACGAGAACAAGCCATTTAAGTCGCATAAATATGCTCCTATCAAATACCCCCACACTTAGCTTTTGCTAGTCCTCGAGCAAAACAGAAAAACAAAACAAAAAGAACAAAACACAACGTACACCTTCCAACAATCGTATCAGGGACTTCCAATGCACATGACAAATTAAAAATCATTATTCTCACAGATTTGAGCCATCTTTACACTTAAGTACATTCTTACTCATAGTCACCACATACTAGTTCACAATTAAGCATTTAAAACCATGTTTTGAATGTAGTAACATGCCTTAGAGAATTCCCTCAATTTCTTACTAGATGTACTCTCGTTTTTCACACAAATTTTCTGACTACACACCCTACACTAGGTATATGTGAGAAGATTGATGTAAACATGTAGACGAACACTCACATATGTTATAATAAGGAAAGCATTTTCTGGAGTTAATAAGCATGTTTAGATATGATCTCATGAATGGAATGCTACTACTTAGACGCGAGAACCAGTGACACCATAAGCCCATACCAAGTTCCAACTCCACAAATTGAAATACACAACACTCAAGATAGAAGTCAAGGGTTGTAACGGGGCTTGGGGTATGTGGATAACAAAGAAGGGATATGGAAAACAAAGGTTTTTAAAGAAATAGTGAGCAAAGCATTTGAATCAACTTAGAATTCACTTTTGAATGAAAACTCAACTTTTGAACAAAAAGGGAGAGTTTAGACAATTTACACCCAGAATTGGTGTTTTGGAACCTTTCTTCAATCACTTATTCTTTCATTTTTTTCTTTTCTCTTTTTTTTTTTTTTTTTTTTTTTTTCTTTTCTTTTGAATCTCAAAACATCAACACTTAAACATTCTCTCCCCCACACTTATTTTCTTTCATAATGTAACTCAAAAGGAATTCAATTAAGTCATGCTCACTATCTTTTAAGAACAAGGGTGGGGATTGTCCTAAACTAGGCTAGGTGAGGAAAATGTGGGTAAACAAAGAATAAAGGCTAAACAAGGCTCAACGGGGTTAAAACTTACAACATATACGAAGTATGGGAAGTAAGGCTATTTGGCTATGGTGGTGGTCACTACACAACTTCTTCTTGAATATGTGTTATGCAAATCAATAACATGCTTTGAATGAAATGGGCATGAGTTCTAGCATTTGGAACTATATGATGAAACGCCTTCTAAGTAGTAACCAAGCAAAGAATAATGAGATCATGCAACGACTTTAGAAAACAAGAAATCACAGATTAAACTCTCCAAAGAACGTTATAGGCTCAAGTCTCTCAGGGTTGTAACGTTTGTTTGAGTTCCTTCCTTCAAGCATGTTACAAAAACGAATTTTTTTTCTTTTATGATTGCATGTGAAGTCATACATTATAACCATAACCAAGCATATACCAAGAGTAAATCATACTTTTCTCTATGTTTATAACTCTTTCTAACCGTCATGCAATTATAAACCAAATCCTTATCATTGTGTTGGAAGGTACCCTAAGACACAAACACACAAAAACGACTCAAAACACTCTTTTTAGGGTTTTTAAAACAAGTTTTTCAAAATTTTATGTGATTTTCGGAGTTATAAAACAAAACACACTAAAACACTCTAAAACAACTTAAAAACACCTTAAAACAGCAAGGAACAACATTTGAAGTTATGGGTGATAAAATCCCACGAATTTGCATTAAATAAACTTAGTTACCCCCCCCCCCCCCCACACTTAAATCAAACATTGTCCTCAATGTTTTAAGCATATGGTTCACACAAAACATAAGTAAACACACAAAAAACATTTAAACATACTAAACATGGCAGAATGTAATTAACAAAGAGAAGAGTTTAGAGACGCAAATCTGGTTATAGAGTGTAAATTCCATCTTCTCCTTGGTAATTGCATTGAGGCTTTTGATCTTTGTGATTCCACAGGCTTACTCTTGAACTGGTTTCTGCCCATCGTTGATTTTCCTTTGTGCTACTTCTTGAACTGGGCAGCATGATGGTTCATTTGGTCTCCCCCGAAGGTCTGAGCTTACCCCTTTGGTCTGTTTCTTTGTTCAATCTTTCCAATTCGTATTGAAAAGGGTTGGAGGATAACTCAGCCTATGTTTGTCTCCACATGCTTCAATGTATCATTTTCACTTGCCTTACTTGCTCCCCTTTGCAGAAGTGGTCCCTTCTCCGGAAGTGTATCAACCGTTGAAGATGACTACTCGAGAGCAACGCTAGGTAAGCAATCAGGAATAGATTCCAGGCAGTTGGCTCCAGATCGGAAGATTGACTCCAAGTGCCGGCTGATTGCTTCTTTTACTTTGCCATGCGAGTAAGAACAAGGACAAAGAAAAAGACAGGGAAAGAGCATGATATGAGATACTTTTGCTTTTGACCTTGATGATATGAGATACCTTTGCTTTTGAAGAAGTGGTGCATGAATCAGCACATGTATTTCCTCCTGGGTCATCTTTACTCCAGGCATCTGGTATCATCTTTGGGGAAGAAGAAAAAATTTAGTATTTCGAAAGGCTTTGCTGGGAGTGCGCCCTCAGAGGTGAGGGAGAGTTGGGCATTTTCTTCAGGTTTGTCCTGCCATAAAAGACGAAGGTCGACATATATAGAGATAATATCAAGTGGTGGTACTTTTTACCCTTGTCGACAAACGTTTTGATCCCGCAATTCCGGCTTTTTGAAATAGTGGCGCCTCTTCGATCTCTGAATACGCCTCTTCGATTTCTGAGCAGGCGCCCCTTCGATTTCTGAACGACGCCCCTTCGCTTTCTGAACGACACGTGGTAGTGCAGATGCGGCTCCTTTTGACAAAGCTGCACGCGTCTTCTGAAAAGCAGAGAAAGCGTCGCCGAACTTTGCGCTTGTCGGCTAAAGATATGTAGTTGCGGTGATGGCCTCCACATGTTGTCTGAAAAGAAGAAATCTTTTGACAAAGTTGAACGCGTCTTCTGAAAAGCCGAGAAAGCGTCGCCAAAATTACGCCTGAAATTCCGGTTTTTTGAATCGGTGGACGCGCCTTGGCTTTTTTATTGAGCTATCGATCACCACAACAAACACTCTCTGAAGATTTCCCATTCTTGAAGATCGACTCCGGCCTTTTGAAATTTAACTCCATCCCTTTTCTTTGAACACTTTTGAAAAATGGCAAACTCATCGAACCTTAGCTTGGAATTGAGCCTTAGCAGTGATACGGGCGCGTCGCGTCAAGGTAACGTATGACGCCCTTCTTTCTTATCTTCTAACGGTCTTCTTACAGGTGAAGACTCCGTGATGCAGGACGCCACAACAGCTACAATAGTAGCTAGGAACCTCCTCACTCCAAAAGATAGTAGGCTGCTGTCAGGACGGTCCGATGAGTTGGCCGTTCAAGAGTCCCTCGCACTTAGTGTTCAGTGTGCGAGTTCTGTGTCCAACATGGGCCAACGCCTGCTTGCCCGCTCCCGTCAGGTGGAATCATTGATGGCAGAGGTGGAGAGTCTTAAGCAAGAGATCCAGCAGCTTAAGTACGAGAATAGAAGTTTGCATGTGCTTGCAAATAACTATTCGTTGGGCATGAAGAGAAAGCTTGATGAGCTGCAAGAATCTGAGGGTCGAATTCACAGTGACCGTCAAAGGCTTGCGGCTTGTCTCCAGAGGCACATTTTTCCTGGGTCATCCAGCGCTTGGCCAAGTATTGAGGCCTGGAATGCTCTAGCTCCGATGGCTTCTGCTCCGATGCCTCCCGCTTCTATGCTTCCCGCTTCTGCGCCTTCCGCTCCTATTCCTTCAGCTTCGACGCCTCGTAGCGGGGCTTCACGTAAACATCCTATGTGAAGGCTCCATCTTTCTCCATGTTTAGTATCTTTTTTTTTTTTTACATAAATAAAATCAAACGGCATGAAATTTATCTTTGAATGGGCGGTGATACTTGAAATGATCCGGTAATAGTTTAAATTCCAGATTGGGTGCCTGAATCATTAACCACATGTTAGTATAAAAGAAAATTGAAATTCGGGGAGGCAGCTTACCTGTGTGCTCCAAAATGAACTCCAAAATAAACACCCCTTCGAAAGTGATGACTTGTCCCGTGTCATAAAATCCAACTTCCTTGGGAATTGTGGTTTCAAATATGTCCTCTTTGATGCCTTCTACATCTTCTCCAGCCACTACCTTCTCTTGAATCATTCTTCTTGGTGTACAAAGTCCTTTGAAGAATTCAACACCATCTAAAACTTGCTGTGTTGCACCAAGAATTTGAATAGCATTTTGCACCTTTGGGAAGGCTTCCACGATGTCCTTTTTACTCTCTTCTTGGTTGGGAATCAAAAACCTGCTAGGAAAAGGGACATTGGGTGGAATAACATCAGAATAACATGGAATTGGGACGTGCTTACTGGTGGTGGGTGGTTTAGAGGGCTTAGGGGGCTGGGGCAAGGGTTGTTCTACCCTTGCCGTGTGCATGTCTTCTTCCTCCTCCTCAATTAGCAGCTCTTCATCCACTTCTAGGCTATGTTTGGACATTTTTAGGTCAGCTCCAACCTCCATAGCACTTCCCAAAGTGATAGCATTATGGATTTCAAAATCTTCCTTCGAGTTTTCAATAGTTGAGTTGGAAAGTTCACTTTGCTCTTGAATTTGTTTCATGAACTCCATAATCTGCCCAAATTGCTCGTCCAATTTACCCAACTTCTTGTCTTGATTTTGTTCGTCCTGTGTCAAAGAGGTTAGTAATTGAAAATTTTTATCATTATCCATGGACATACTTGAACTTGATTGGAATTGTTGTGGGGGAGGTTGTGGTGGCTGCATAGGTGTTGTATTGAACTCCTCATATGGTTGCCAATATGCTTCTTGTTGAGCCTCCTTGGCTTGATTTTGTGACCCCTGCGCCAAAGAATTTATTTCATTAAGAATTTGAATATAATCTATTGGCGAACTTGAATTTAATTGAGCATATTGCATATGAAGTTGTGGTGGCTGCATAGGTCTTGAATAGAACTCCTCATATGGTTGCCAATATGCTTCACGTTGAACTTGTTGATCTTCCCACCATATAGAGTTTGAATGATCCCTCCAATCTCTTTGTGGACATTGATTGGCTTGAAATCCTTGCCTATATGAAGCACCAAATGTAGGGACACTCTGCATTGTGGTCCTTTCGGCATACGGCAACAATTTAGAAGTAAGATTTGCCAATTGAGCTTGAATGCTAGCAAAATCCATATCTTACTTCTCTAGTACCTAAAATCAAAGAAAGAGAACTAAATCAAATATCAAAAGTAACAACAAACAAAGAAAACAACACTAAGTTAGAAACTAAAACGAAAACAACTAAACCAAAAAAAAAAGAAAAGAACCAAGGGATTAGCAAAGTTGCTAATCCCCGGCAACGGCGCCAAAATTTGGTGCGAGATTTATACGCACACAAATTAAACCCTCTTTTTGTCAATTGTAGTGAAGAATGTAAGTAGGGATCGTTCTGGATCGGGGATTAGGAGGGATTGCAAATCTCTTGGAAACTGACTCAAAAACTTAAAAACACAGTTTAAAACACTAAACTAGACTCAAAGAATACAAAATTAAAGTTTAAAACACTAAGACAAACCAAAAACTCAAAATGCTTTAAAAACACAAACTAAAATGATTTCTAACTAAATTGACATTAAAGTAAAGGGGGATTTAAGTTTATACGAAAATTGAAATAACGAAACAAGTTAAATAAACTAGACAGAATAAAAAATATGTAAATATGAATATGATGAAAGTATGGATGAATGGATGCTAGCCAAGGGGTTCATCTCCACACATGTTACACTTGCATAATAAAATGATTTCCAATTGCGTTTCAATAAATCATTAATTCTCAACACTCCAAGTTAATTAGATCCGCTTAAATTAACCTTCAAATCTTCCTAACGTTATTGAATTGGATGATTGCATACGACAACCCAAAACATTCCCCACAAGTCCCCTACATGATTGCATAATAGAGATACAAGCAAGAATCATTACGCTCTATGAAGATTATAAGTTTTGACGAGGCATTCGTTACTATGGAATACGCATGAAACTTATGCCAAGAATTCGTTTAACGCGATTGTTTATAAGCAACCTCCACTATTTGTGAATATAAGTTCGTAACTATTAGGTGAAACTCACTTGTATTCTAGCGTTATATTCATGCATGAAAATTAAGTGTGCACTCTCAATAAACATACATAAATAAGTTATCAATCAAACGGTTAAACAAATTGAATCCACAACTTATGAAACGCAATTAGAAGTAATCAAATCAAAATGCAAACATAAACATATATTTCGAATCACCCCCTAGCTAAGGGGGGTTTAGTTCCTCATACAAAACAAAGAGAATTAAAATTAAACATTGAAATCAAAGAAACACCTAAACATTCCAACAACTCAAACTTGAATTGTATGAACGTTTAGGCCCTCTTCTCTTCCTCTTTATTGTAGCATAAGGTCTAAGGATAGTTGGTTTGGGGGAATGGAAGTGTGGAATGGAGTGAGGAGTGATGGAAATGGAAAGATGGTTTTTGGATTCTAAGGGAGACTCACGGCTAAGAGAGAAAGGGATGTGTTTGTGGTGTGTTGTGTATGAAAATAAGATGTCTTTGAATGAATGAATGCAAGGGTATTTATAGGAGTAGTGGAGGGAACATATGGCTATGTCATTTGTAGGTGAAGTAGGTGGATGTTGTAGGTGAAGTAGGTGGATGTTGTAGGTGATTATGAGTGATAAGTGATAAGTGTATGATATGTTAAGTGATAAGTGAATGATTATGATAAGTGATAAATGAATGTATGATATGATAAGTGGTGAATGATATGTGGTGAATGATAAGTGGTAGTGTTTAAGTATTTAAAATAGGGAACAAAGCCCTTCCTTGCATGGCAAGGAAGGGAGACACAAGGAAACACACGACAATATCCTAAGGTTGCTAGGAATGTTGTTTTTGTGTTCTAAAATGCGTAGGAGTTTTCAATGATGCTCAAACATGAGGTCTTTTTAGGATTTAACTTTCCTACTTCAAGTCTTCAATTTCGTCCATCCTTTTGGCTCCAAGCATATGATATCCATTCCAATCTCTAATTTGCTCCAAAAGGCTCCAAAAGGCATCCTTTTGCATACTTTGCCCTTAGAACCTGAAAACACACAAAAGAAGCATAAAGAACTAAAATAACTAAAGAAACATAACGTAAATGTACGAGAACAAGCCATTTAAGTCGCATAAATATGCTCCTATCATCTACCTATTGGAATCAAATTTGCGCACCTCCATAAGCAATGGTTGAGCATAAATTCGTGTGGTTTTTGGAACAACCTGCAAAACAGTAAACAACCGTAAGAAAGACCAAAGAGAATGATTTGAGATTCTCCGACGATCAAGTTAGTAAATGATTTGAGATTCAAGCAGTGGGCAAGATAATTCAAGTGGATAGATTTCATTACCATAGTTGAACCTTAAATGAGTGTATGTATACAATGGGAGAGTGACCTTTTTAGGATAGAATCCTTGTTCTAAGCTGGGAGAATCCAAAAGGATATCTAGTAAATAGATATTGCATTCCCTTAAGAGTGTGATTACTTGCGGCGCATGCGTATCCCTAGATTGTAGGGACTCCAATATATATAGGATGTGATTGAATCCATATCAGAATCATTTGATACAACTCTACCCAGAGCTGGTAGTTCATGACCGGACTTTTAAGGTAGCAGTATTCAGATCAACCTTACTCCGGTCCTAAAAAATCATGGTCCCACACTATCCAAACAATCATTCTGCATGGGGCCCACTGATAAGCTTATATTTATATATATTTTTATATCAAATTCACTTGTCTTTTCTTAGTTAGTTCCTTATTTTTTTGAGTTATTTACTTTGTTTTTGTGTTTTGTAGGATTTGTCAAGCAAAGAAAAGAAAATAGCACTAGTGGGATTTTAAGTAACAAATTCGTCAAAACTGCCTGTACAGGTCAGCTGACTTTGGAAGCAAGTTGCGGACAACTCAGAATGAATTAGAGAATGAACCTTATATGCTTGGAAAGCTACGGATGTCTATTTTCTGGAGCATTTCATGGATTACTAATATCATGTTTCTAGAAGAAGTTATGATCATTTTAATACTGAAAGGTTCCCAAGAGGCTGAGCAGTTTGTAACTGACAAGAAAGCATTGAAAGCAATAAATCCAATAAAACTAGCAGCCAAAACTGATGCAGCCAAGACCAAGCCAGCTGACACCTATTCAAATATCAAAGGAAATGGAAAATTAAGTGGGAGTAATGGGCATAAAGGCTGCCCAAAGAGTTACAATTGTTTTAGCATTTCCTCTCACTAATTGTCATCACTAAATGGCTGTTAGTGGGGTGAGTTATGGAGAAAAAACTATGGCAGTAAAAAAGAAGAAAAGGGCTGCAGGTTGCAACGGCAAAGAGTGGAAAAAAAAAGTGAAAAAAAAAAAGATAGTAAAAGAGGAAGGAAAGCAAGGAAAAAAAGGCAAGGCTGCTGCATTGGGGAAGGAAGGAAAGGAAGGAGGAAATCTTGGCATTCTCTTCTTTTGGTTTTATCTTCTCAAACTCATGTCTTTCTTTTGGTTTGATTT
This sequence comes from Pyrus communis, assembly GCF_963583255.1. Classification (NCBI taxonomy): domain Eukaryota; kingdom Viridiplantae; phylum Streptophyta; class Magnoliopsida; order Rosales; family Rosaceae; genus Pyrus; species Pyrus communis. Next base: position 24,843,308 of record NC_084806.1, on the reverse strand, counting down.
GAGAATTATGTGTAACTAATTTTTAGTAGTTAGGGGCTGTTTTGAAGCCCCTGATATGATTGCAAGTTTGTTATGACATTTCGTTTGAATTACTTTTATGAATGGATAAAAATTGGTTCACTACTTGTCTCATTGATGAATTCTTTATGTGTTTTCTACGGATGCATACTTAGTAAGCATATCTAGGATCTAATGCTATGAATATGTGTGTGCCTGCCCTTGTCGAATGAGGACCTACATATGTTCTAGAGTAGTACTTGTTAATTGCAATTAACATGTGAATCAATTTCTAGGATAAGTAAGACAATGCCAGTACTTACGATGCCTTGTGATGACTCAAACTCTTTTTGGTCTTAATGATTTCTACTTGCTAAATCTATGAACATGCCATTCTAGATTGCATGTTAGGGACTAAGTTGAGTTGAAAACACCATTCTCTTAACATACTACATAAGAAAGAGTAATAGGTTGAGTTCTAACATTGAGCCAACTTGAGCATCTTCATCCGGAAATAAAAGGAGTTTGTATGATTATTTGGTGGTGGATAGCAATTCCCCTAACTTGTTTTTCTTAATTTGTGAACTACTTAAAATCTGTTTCTATTCTGTTTTTGTTCGATTTAATTTAAATTGTAAATCAACTCCAAAAATCCCAAAAATTTGTATGAGTGTAGCTCTGTGTGTCTAGTATTTGCATATAAAATTTTGTAGACTTTAGATAAGTGTAAGTCGGTCCAATAATTATTTTTCGGTGGCTGGTCAGTAGGGACAGCAGCCCGGTTTTTGTGACATTTTAAGTAGTTAGATAAAACAAATCTTACTGTTAATAAGGAAAATCAATAGGACATTTGTGTGCTACTTTGTGGTGTGCTTTTAATCCTATCACCCACATTTCCCCCTCTTCACATGTTGCAGTAGCAAGCTATGGCTCATACCGCCACTTGCTTACCTTAACCGTCCCGGGTAGGAGGCAATTCTAGATTCCCACTTCCAAATCCAAAATTCCCCACTTTCAAAACACATCCCTTAGAGAGTTTTTGGGCCCCAATTTTGAAATTGTTTTTTTCAACCCCCTATTAGAGACAGCCTGATAGAATTATAATCTTTAATACAATCAAATTACAATTATAACCTTTAATACAATTATAAACTCTTAGCTAAGGCAAGGGGAAGCCCTAATCATGAGTACCTTAGTTATTTGATTGTCTAATTCATAAATTTCAGATTGGTGATTAATTTTCATTCACTAGTTGAATTGCAATTTTGATATTTGGTTCTTTGTGCTTGACTGTAACCTAGGATTTTGATATTGAAATTATTTCGGACCCTGAATTGGGTTTTATTCATGTTGTGCGAAGGAGAATCATGAACTTATATTTTGATCTGACCGTAGACAAATATTAGTTTGTGTGACTTCTTGAAAATTAGCTATTTGTTTGACGTGACCAAGTTGATAAGTAGTTAATCTGTTTCTCACGGTACTGAATGGATTTCTGCTTGTTTGTATTACTGGACCATGGACATATAAACCGAAGGAATAGTTGAGTTTAAGCCTGACCACAGTAAGATTCACATCTCTTTGAGAAATTATTGGCTTGTGTACTTGACCGCAGACATATGTATGTAAAGAAGTCTTTATCTGCGCAAAGGAAAAAACAATTGAAATGAGAGATCCAGTCATTCGTTCAAAGACATGGCGACTCATTCCATGAGGCTTGGGATCACTTTAATAAATTGCTCATCAATTGTCCTCATCATAATCTACTCATAGATGAAAAGGACCAAGCATTTTATGAGGGATGTTAATGAAGATGAGTGATGAGGAAGCAATTGAAATGTATGAGGAACTTGTAGAGAATTCACATCAATTTAATACAAGGGGACGTTAGACTAAAGAGGGTGCATATGCGACAAGTGCTAATGATGGTATGCTAGCTGAGATGGCTTCCATGAACAAGAATATTGCCACACTAATCAAAACCTTATCACTTCAAATTTCTCAAAAAGCTCTCAAGTCTGATGTATGTGTGACACAACGGAAGTTGCAGGGAAAAAAAATCAAGAACAGTCACGCTTGAAAGAACTCTGGAATACCATAAGTTGTGAAGAAACTCTCATTTCTAAATTTTTGTATTGATTTAAAAGCTGTCTAATACAAGGCATAAAAGCATATTATAAAGACTTGTTTTCAAGAAAATGAAAAGACAAGCAACAATAAATCCTCATTTATTAATAAAGACCTTCTAAACGACTCTTGCATCATCAAGCAGTTTCTTTATGCCTACGTCAGTTTCATCTCCTTGAAAAGAACTCCTCGAGTGATCAGGATATAATGGAACATCGTCGGGATGGAAAGGATGCAGATCAGCAACATTGAAAGTGCTTGAAATCCCCATTGATGCTGGTAAATCCACCACATAGGCGTTGACATTGATTTTGTGCACAATCTTGTACGAGCCAAACTTATGAGGCTGAAGCTTACTGTATTGACGAACTTGAAAACGCTCTTTTCGAAGGAATACCATGATTGAATCACCAACTTGAAAAACCTTCGAGCGTCGGTGTTTATCAACAACAGCCTTGTTTTTGGCATTCGTTTGAGTGAGTTTGTCGGCAACTTCGTTCTTTACTGCTTAAACCCATTCTGCCATATGTTCAGCTGCAACACTCACTCCTGGGCCATGAAGAAGCTTTAAAAGATCTACCACATTATGGGGAATCGAAGTATAAGCAATAAAAAATGGCGACTTGCCGGTTGTTGTATGCACACTACTAATGTAAGCAAATTTGACTTGAGAGAAAACCATATCCCATTACTTAGGTTTATCGACACATACATAACGAATCATATTTCCCAACGTCCGATTGGTCACTTCAATTTGGCCATCCATTTGTGGATGGGCAGTGTTACTCCGATTCAATGTTGTTCTAAATATCTTCCATAAAGTTATCCAAAAGTAACTAAGAAACTTGGAATCCCGATTAGACGTAATGGACTAAGGAATGCCATGAAGACGCATCACCTCTCGAAAGAACAACTGAGCAATATGAGATGCATCCTATGTCTTACGATAAGCGACAAAGTGTCATATTTTCGAATACCGATCAACCACCACAAATACATAATCAACTCCACGCTGGGTTTGGGATAGACCCGACACAAAATCCATAGATAAATCTAGCCAAATATTAGTAGGGACATGCAATACTATGTACAAACTCGTGTTTTGGGATTGACCTTTGGAAGATTGACAAACAAAGCACTTGCAAACTATGTTGCCAACGTCTTTTTTGAGTTGTGGCAAGTAGTATCGCTTTGCCAAGCTTGCAATGGTTTTATCATGCCCAAGATGATCGCTTAACCACCACCATGCAGGTCTCTAATGAGTTTTTCCCACAATGAGCAATGTGGAATGCATAAGTTATGCCCTTTGAAAAGAAACCCATCGGTAATGTGAAAGTCAGAAGAAAGATGGGAGCGGAGACACTTTGCCCAAATATCCTTAAAATCATCATCCCCCTTATAAAGCTCATTCAAGAATTTAAAGCCCACAATCTCATGACTCAAAGTCACCAGTAATTGGGCTCTACTGCTCAACGAATTAGCTACGCGATTAAGCGTGCCGGATTGGTGCTTGATGACAAAAGGAAACATTTGGAGATAAGCCACACATCGCATATACATCTTGTTAACACTTTTCTGATTATTAACCCATTTCAGTGCCTGATGGTTGGTGTGTAGGACAAATTCATTCTGAACGAGGTAGTGTTCCATTGGCATAAAGCACGAATGACAGCATAAAACTCTTGAGCGTATGTACTATATTTTTGCCTCACTTGGCTGAGCTTCTCGTTGAAAAATGCAATGGGACATTTTTCTTGAGATAAAACAACTCCAATACCCACACCGCTTACATCACATTCAACTTTAAAAGCCTTATCAAAGTTGAAGGAAATATTTGTGAAAACAAGTTCATTTGAGCAACATCTATGGCATGCAATTAACAATTAAAGGTGGAATCATGCTTGTATGCACCCAAAAACAAAACTTAACCTATGAAATTCAAAGCCTAGTAGTTGGGTGAACCAAGACTCAGCTCAAGAACAAAGTGAGTTGAGAAATCTTATACCTTTGTTGATTCCTCTTTGCATAAGCAAAGGCTAATCACCCAAGGAGAGGGCCTTCATTCCTTGCTTCTTAGCTCCATGGATTTCTTGGAGGATGATGGTTGAAAGGATTATCCAAGTTCCCAAAATAGAGAACCTTTAATTTTTCCACACCAAGGAGAGCATTGATGAAAAGATGAGTGACCTAGGAAGATTTAGATGCTAGTAAAACCTTCCTAGGGTGGCCGGCTTCTTAGAGAGAAAAGGGAGCTTGTGTTCTCATCTTTTCTCCAAAAGAAACCCTAAGGATGAAATAGCTATAACGTTGCCTTTATACCACCTCACAATGTAGTGGCAAACTTGCAATTAAAGCAAGTTCACTACCCTTTCTCTATATGGCCGGCCTTAAGGGTTTATAGGGCTTACAAGCCCTTTGTGTTTTCAAGTTGTCATACAACTTGAGTTATTGGACTTGACATTCAAGTCCAATTGGGCATTGTGGCCCAAAACTAACCCGAGGTTTAAAACGAACTTATTCGTTTGATTAATCATCATATTAATTAATCCTTGCTATAAATAATTAAACCATTTAATTATCCTTCCTCATCTCCGTTATTTCTTCAATCTCTACCTTACATGGTGTACGATCCATTAGGTTCCTTTTAGTGAGGCAGTGGGCGATTATAACTCTTCATATCGATTGTGAATTGAAACTTACTTTCAATTCTCCCTTTAGTGATTATACACGTTTAGGGTTTCCACAAACCATGAGTGACACCAAGCAGTATGTGATGGTTATCCAAGCTAATCAGAAGAGGTAGAGAACCTATTCAATTTAGGATTACAATGCAATACGGTCTTTCTCTAATACAATACTCTTGACCACATTGTTTGGTTTGATAGTTTATTCATGTCTACTATCCAATGTGATTCTTTTACTTATAGGATTACCGTGAATGTGATTTGGAACGACGATCTAAATCTCATTCATACTCTGGCCAGAGATTCTTAATCATATCATAGAATATTCTCCCTCAAACAGTTTGAGTTTAAAAATGCTAATTATTTGAGCTATTTTACTATTTTTAATTATTATAGTCCACCCAATAAATAAAAGTTGTAACACTAAGACTACTTTTAGGAGAATTAAGAGTTAATAAATGTTAAATAAATTGTTTAGTTTAATCAATACCAACATTTAATAATATTATATTACAAATTATACGCACACGCGTCTTTAGAGAGTAAAATACAATACTAACCTTAAAAAATTGATTACTTTGTTCAATTTACAAAAGACACGTCTCCTGGATTTCCTATGGAGTAGTTAGTAGATTTTAATATTTTATTATTTTAGGTTTTTTAAGAGTAATAATCAACTTCTACAAGTGTGAAAGTTTATCGATTTTTCTCACCAATAGGTAAGTTTTTTACCACTTTATTCTTAATTCTTAATGAGTTTATTTGTTATTGCTTGAATTTTAAGAGTTCATCCATGAAAAACTCAGTTTAAAATTTAATATATTTTTTTTATGATAGATTTCTTAGAAATATAATTTATTATATAAAGTTGTATTATTGTTGCTCAATTTGTTATGTCAAACATTAGTTCAATGAAGAGGTTAAGAACCATTGATTTACTCTTTGGAAAAAGAGATGATGGTGATAAATTAGAAAGTGATGGACCTTCTGCATCTAATGGTAATCCACTAGTACCAATTGAGCAACCTTTAATATCTTCAATAATGCAGTAGATTTTTAGTTGGTAGAGCTAAATAGTATGTTTAGTGAGGAGGCAATGAAACTTCTTATTCTCAGTTCAACTTTATAACCAAGAGATGCTTTTAAGGTGTTTAACATTGATCAGATTGGCATGCTTGCAGAAAAATTTATCCCCAAGATTTCACTGAAAAAGAGCTACATATGTTGAGGATTATGGATTAGTTGAAACAAAGAGGTCTGAAAGGTACTATTTGATTGATAGGTTAATTTGACTTGTATTGACTCTTTCCATTTCTACAACAATGATCTTTTTCAACAATGAATCATGTTGAAACAAGATTTCACGACAAGATGGAGAGTGAATTTATAGCAGATTCAATGGTTGTCTAAATTGAAAAAGAGTTTGCCAAAAAGGTTGATTAAGATGAAATAACAAAGGATTTCCATTTCATTAAGGATTGAAGGATACAACTTGAATAGGTACTTTTTCTTTTTATTTGCTAGGTTGTTATGACAAGATTGATGATGTATGTTTCTTTCTATAAGTTGCACCTTTAAATGCTTTCCTTGTTAAATCTGATTTATTTAGAGTTAAATTTCTTACTTCAAATTATTACTTTCAAGTTTATTATTATCAATGTTCTAAAAATGATAGGTGCTAGTCGGGCAGCGGGCAAAGGCCTAGCGCCTAGGCAGCTAGGCGGGGCCTGGGCCGATTTATATAAATTTATTATATATCTTGTAAATAAGTGCGTATTTACACTTAAAACAAAAAAAAAATAGAAGTAGAAGAATACACAAAGTGCATCCATCCAACTAGTTCAATATTTAAAAAACAGTAAGCACATAATCATAATGATGAGTATTCTTGGATGATAGATTAAATTCTTCTTGTTCATAATCCTTGCATTGGATTGAACATAGACTAAACTATTTAACATTGTTGTATCTAGTTTATTTCTTTATTTTGTATGTATCCCCTTAAAAGTTCTCCAATTCATTTCACAATTGGATGAACTTATAATCAATCCATCCTTTGCAAATTCGGTACACCATTTCCATAAGTATACCACCATGAAACTAAACGATAAAAAAAGCACACAATTAATATAAAAACAAATCCGCCTAGGAGCTGCCTAGGACTGCTTAGGTGGTCGCCTAGCTCCAGATCAAATTTTCAAGACGATTTGCCCTAAATCGAGGTGGGTCTTCACCGCCTAGGGCTTAGCCTGATTTTTAGAACACAGATTATTATATAACTTTATGTAAGTAACAAAAAAATTTAAGCATTTGATTTTGTGGTAATAATTTTAGCTTAGCCCACTCATCAAATAATTTCTTGCTTTGCTATTAATTTAGAAGGATAAAATTAGTGAAGTCAAACAAACCTGTTCCGATGACAATCTAACATACATATTCCCCAAATCTCTACCAAAGTGTATATTTCAGAAGTTGGTGCATGATATTAGATTACGCCTGCTGATTAATCAGCTAGATTAGAGAATAAGGAATTAGGGGGAGATACAAAACAAGGGGAGCTGAGCAAATCAAACTCATACTAGGATGACAAAGTTGTTCTTTTCCCTTTTGATATTTAGTTTTAAAATGTTGCTAACCCCTCCCCTATTTGCGATGAGAAAAACAAACACATAAATGTATGACCTATCTCATATGATGAGGTCACTTAATATCCTTTTTTTTTTGCTTTGTAAAAAAAAAAAAATCTTTATTTGCATAAAAATTCTTTGCACACCCAAAAGTTTTAGAAAGAATACCTTTTTTTGGTCAAGCAAAGAAGATTGATTATATTAGTATTGAAAGTCAAGAGTGAGTATCTGGAGCTATTGGTTAGGTTGATGATTAGGGTGTAGTTGTCACCTTACTTCTAGTTATATCTTGTAAAGATCTTGTATCTTCTTTCCCATACTTCTAGGGTGGTTGTAAGCTTTTTGCCTTACCTTACTTCATGTTCCTTGTTTTATGGAGCTGCCGTGTAGGAGTGATTCAAGGGTGATCAGTTTGTTGATCACTCCTTGCCCTATATATCTTGTATCCTTGTGTTGTTGTTTCCCTATGAAAGATAATACAAACAAAACACTTAAAACTCAACATGGTATCAGTTCAGGAATAACATGTCTCTGTGATACTTTTTTTCTTTGTTTTTCAAGCTTTCTTCCATGGCTAACGAAAACCCAATCCTCGAGTCCGAGGCTGATGGCTTACTTGGAGCTAGTCACCAAAATCAACTCGAGATCGATGTAAATCCAAATCAAAGGTTGAGTTTTGTGCTTCTAAATGAGTTCAACTACTTACCATGGTCGAGGGAAGTTTCACTTGCCCTAGGATGAAGATCAAAGCTAGGGTTTATAAATGGAAGTATTGAAGCTCCTGATGCTTCCTCTTCCACTTATGAATTTTGTCTTAGTAAAGATCAGTTGGTCATGTCCTGGCTCCTCAATTCATTGGAGCAGAAGATAGCGAGATATTCAGCTACTTTGAATCATCCTTCCAGCTATGGAAGTCCGTGCAAGAGATGTATGGAAATCAGAATAATGCAACCCCTGTGTTTCAGCTTAAAAGAGATATCGCGATCATGCAACAAAATGGAAAACCTTTTGTTCAGCTTCTTGGAAGTCTAAAAGGTATGTGGAATGGGTTGGTGGTATACCGTCCACATACAACGGACTCAAGCCTACTTCTTAAAAGGACTGAAAAAGATAAAATCTTCCAGCTTCTCTCTAGTTTAGGGTATGAATATAAGGATATGTGTAGCCATATTCTCATGAATCCAAAGCTTCCCACCTTTGCAAATGTTTGTGCAACAATTGAAAGGGAAGAAGTGAGGAAAAAGGTTATGAACACTAGTACCACAACAACTGCCTTGGAAGCTAGGGCTTATTTTTTCAGTGATAAGAAGTACAAGGGAAGAAATCCTCATCTTAAATGCAAACATTGTGATGCCACCGGACACGTGAGAGACCATTGCTGGATTCTTCACCCTGAGCTCAAACCAGACTTCATGAAAAATGAAAGGTTTATTTAGAAGAAGCCTTTGTTCCCCAGTTACAAAGCTAATCATGCCTCATCCTTATCAACCAGAGGCTCAGATGATCTTCTGAATTTTACCTCCAATCCCACCACACTTATAAATGAGTTCGCTATGTACCTTCAACTAAAAAAGGAAGTCTCTGGGAGTGATGACGCTGGTACCTCTGGAAATGGCAAGTCAGCTGCTTTGCTGGGAAAGTTTACAGGTTTTCTAACCGACTCGAAAAAGCTCACTCAGGACAACATGCAAGGTATATTGACAACTTTCAAAACTACTTTAAATATAAATCAATTGCATGATTTGTGGGTCATAGATTCTGATGCCACAGATCACATGACAAACCAATTTTACAAGCTTCATGATTTTAAAAAACTTCCTACACCTTCACATGTTCCAGTTGCTAATAGGGAGGGAGCTAAAGTGTTAGGAATGGGAAAAATAAATCTTGTGTCTGACAATATAGAGTCTAAAGCCTTGTACATTCCTTCATTCCTTTTTCAACTTCTCTCAGTTGGAAAAATCACACATGCATTAAACTGGTCAGTTACTTTCTCCCTTTACACTGTCATTTTTCAGGATTATATCACCAAGAAGAAGATTGGTGAAGGTTTTTTCTTAGATGGTCTCTATTACCTATCCAAGGAGACTTCATTTCTCAAGGGATTTTAGGTCAAGTCTAGCCTAAGTCAAAGCTAAACTTTATGGCATCAAAGATTAGCTCATCCTTCCTAGCCTATTTTGTCAAGATTGTTCCCAAATCTGTGTAAAGAAGTGATCCAGTGTGATACTTGTCATTTTTGTAAAGCCACTAGGTTACCTTTTGGTTCATCCTCAAATAGGACCAAACAAGTTTTTGAACTTGTACATTTAGATGTATGGGGGCCATTTTTTTAATCTTTTGATGGCTATAAGTACTTTGTAACTTTCATAGATGATTCCTCGAGAGTTACTTGGTTATACCTTTTGAAATCTAAGAGTGAAGTTGTTGAAGCATTCATAGACTTCCATAATCTTGTCAAAAATCATTTCAATTCCCAAATCCAAACTTTGAGATCTGATAATAGCTCGGAATATATGTCACACATCATGAAACAATATTTAAGCAGTAATGGAATTTTGCATCAAACTAGTTGTGTTGGTACTCCATAACAAAACGGCCTAGCTGAGAGAAAGAATCGTGATCTACTTGAAAAGAAAAAAAAGAGCTATAATGTTGCACATTAAAGTACCAAAAAGATTTTGGTCCCAAGGGGCCATGACAGCTATATATATCATAAACAGATTACCAAGTTGAGTCTTGGAGTTTAAATCTCCAATAGAAGTGTTAAAAGGAAGGGATGTTAGTCTGTCACATCTTAAAGTTCTTTGGATGCATATGCTATGTTCATATTTAATCACAGCATAAGGATAAACTGGACCCTAAGGCTAACAAATGCATGTTTCTTGGTTACTCATCTACTCAAAAAGGTTACAAGTGCTATAGTCCCGAGTTAAAGAGAGTTGTAGTTTCAAGGGATGTATGATTTGATGAAACTAACCCCTTTTAAAACAAGCTGTCTGATGATTAGTCACATGGGGAGTCATGTTTTGAGTTTTTTCCCTTACTAAGGGCTGATGAACTATCTTTTGAGATAAAACCTCTTAATGCTCCTGCTAGAGCTGATGAAACTCAAGTTACTAATCACAATCCTGACCAACAAATGCACAATGAAGAATCTCCTCATGAAGAGCCAGAAAGCTAGACAGAAGAAAGATAACAGGTCCAAGGCAAAAGAAATCCAATGCGTGCTAGGCATCCTCATACAAGGCTTCAAGATTATGTGACTTATTCAGTAAGGTATCCAATCAGTGGTTTCATGTCCTACCAGAAAGTTTCAAAAACTTATGCTGCCTATTTGAACACCATCACCAGTCATTGCGAGCACCAAACATTTCAAGAAGTGTGGAGAAATGCCATGGAGGAAAAGCTTCATGCTCTCACTATTCACAACACCTAGAGTGTAGTTAGACTTCCACCAAAAAAAAAAAGGGGGGGGCAATTGGTAGTAAGTGGATCTACAAGATCAAATTCCACTCAGATGGATCGATTGAAAGGCACAAAGCTAGGTTGGTGGCTAAAGGATCACTTAAATATATGTCGTGGACTACAAGGAAATATTTCCTCCAGTTGCCAAGATGAACACTTTGATCGTGTTATTGTCTGTTGCTATGAATAAAAGATGGTCTTTATACCAAATGGATGTGAAGAATGCATTCTTACATGGTGACCTTGAAGAGGAGGTCTACATGAAACTACCACTAGGACATCCTCAATATAATAAGCCTGGCATGGTGTGTAGGTTGCATGAATCCATTCATGGATTAAAACAATCCCTAAGAGCTTGGTATGCCAAGCTCAGCTCGATTCTTAAAGAAGTTGGTTTTCAAAGAAGTCATGCAAACTCATCCATGTTTGTTCGAACATGAGTGGTTAGCGAACTTGTAGTGTTAATCTATGTTGATGACTTAATAAACACCGGGGACAATGCTGATGAAATCAAAAACCTTAAGGTCTCTTTACAACAGAAGTTCTCCATCAAAGACCTTGGAAGGTTAAAATATTTTCTGGGGATAGAAATGGCCTCATCAAGTAAAGGGCTATTGCTTAACCAAAGGAAATATATCATCGATCTTCTCACGAAATCAAACATGAAGGATGCAAAGCCAATTCAAACTCCGCTCGACAGCAAGCTCAAGCTTAGCATGGAAGGAAAACCTCTGCCTAATATTGGTTACTATCAACGGCTTATTGGTAAGTTAATTTATTTAACTATCACACCAGATATTACATTTGCAGTGAGCTTAGCTAGTCAATTCATGCATGCACCTACAAGAGAACACTTCAACCTTGTTAAGAGAGTACTTCGTTATCTCAAAGGATCGATTGGAAGAGGAATTCTCATGAAGAAGAATGATGGTTACTGCGATGTTGATTGGGCAGGAAACCAAATAGATCGAAAGTCTACCACAAGTTATTGTAAGTTTGTGGGAGGAAACCTAGTAACATGGAAGAGTAAGAAGCAAAGTGTCATTGCAAGATCGAGTGCAGAAGCTGAGTGTAGATCGATGGCATCCACATCATGTGAATTAATATGGCTTAAAGGTCTGTTGAGTGATTTGGGGTTTCAAGCAAAGCAAACTATGTTAATGTACTGTGATAATCAAGTTGTAATGCACTTAGCATCCAATCCAGTGTTCCACGAATGAACAAAATATATTAAGGTTGATTGCCACTATGTCCGTGCTCAAGTGCAAACTCAAATGATTCAAACTCTCTACATAAGAAGTGCTGATCAGTTAGTTGACATTTTCACCAAACCATTACCTCCAAATCAGTTTAAGCGTCTTCTATCCAAGCTCAGTTCCATCAACATTCTGGACCCAACTTGAGGGGGAGTATTAAATGTCAAGTGTGGGTATCCGGAGCTATTGGTTAGGTTGATGATTAGGGTGTAGTTGTCACCTTACTTCTAGTTATATCTTGTAAAGATCTTGTATCTTCTTTCCCATACTTCTAGGGTGGTTATAAGTTTTTTGCCTTACCTTACTTTCTGCTCCTTGTTTTATGAAGTTGCTATGTAGGAGTGATTCAAGGGTGATCAGCGTATTGATCACTCCTTGCCCTATATATCTTGTATCCTCATGTTGTTGTTTCCCTATGAAAGATAATACAAACAAAACACTTAAAACTCAACAAGTAGTTGCGAAAAAATTGCAATTCCACACTTAAGAAGAGACATAAAAAAAAATATATATATGAATTTCTTTTCTTATTTATATTGATTAAATAGACATAGCACATGCCACTGGTATTTATTAAATAAAATCACACAACTTTAATTATTTAATCGAGAACATAGTTTTTATATTAGTATGTATCTCCTTTTCAAACTTCTCTATGCGTGGCATGATTTTTGAAATAACGATAATGTAGTCAAGGTTCAATGAAGCGATCCCAATTTGCATATAATTACTCGTGCCCGGCTTCTTTTATAATTATTTTTCATTTTTCCTAGGTACACAATTGTGATGCAAAAATGTAGTCTCTTTAACATTACTTTTTATTTTAACAAAAAAAAAAATTACTTTTAGTTATTTCAGAAACACTTCCAAACATGCCATCTAGCATTATGGTATTGGACACTTTGAGAAGAAAAAAAAATCTAATCATTTTGTACAATTTTTTTTAAGAGAAGCGGTATCAATTTTATTATAATAGTAAAAACTGATACATGTATCACATAGGGGCATTCTGAATAACATCCAAAAGGTACTCAATCCAAAGAACCTGCAACAATCCTTCTACAGATCAAAATCTTAGGTTGGCCCTAAGCATTATGACATACCCCGACCGGAGTCGAGATATGTTGGCTGTCACCTGAAGGTGACGTAACCAAAAAGGAAAGTGAAGTATAAAAATATGGATAAATTTAAACCAAAACTAACTATTATTTAAACTAAAGTAGAGAGTGCGCAATAGTGGGAAGAACCCATAAAGCACAAATGTTTAGAGCATATATGACATAAGTAGTGTAGTCGAAACTAGTTAAGTACTTATTTCACAACAGGAACAAGTTCCTACATTATTTAGATATGTTAGAATCCACCTGAGTTTCCTCATATGCCATAGAGAATTCAACTATCGAAGACTTGGAGGGGCGAAAAACAGAAGGGTAAGTGGGCAAAAGCAAAGGTTTATGAAACACATACGAGTCAGAGTTGCCTACTAACACCAGGTGCAGCAATGATGAGCAGACTACATAAATATAAGCATGCCATAACTATTCAATAATTCTAGTCAACATAATAAACTTACATGCGCATCCCGTAGGATTATTTTAGCATTTCACAACAGTACAACATTTCTTGTAATGTTATTCAATCATGGCATGATATGCATAAATCAATCCAAAAGCATTTGTGAAAACTATAAAATATATAGATATATATCTGAAAACAAATGCCCACTAACTAATACGTGGCAGGATTGTAGCCTCCTTGCCTTGCTTGACCTCATACTTCCTCAGGATAATTTTCTCCTATATGTGAAATAACTAAAATAATTAATTAATTAACACATACACAAAGAGGTTAGGAAAAACCCCATAGTTTGCTCAAACAGAGGGTTTAAATATACGAAAACGTTCTACTCGAAATACATGTCAAACACTCGCCAGCCAGTGGCCAGACACACTCACGCACCACCAGGTCATGACCATAGGCGCTTGACAGACTGATAGACTGATAGAGGAATATTCTGTCAAATATGACGAAATATTCCGTTAAATCTAACGGGGTAAGTTAAATACCTTAACGGCGTTAAAATATAGTGCTCATTTTTCTCCGGTGGACCTCCGCTGCCACCATCTGGTTCGCCGGAAACTGGGAAAATTTCACCAGTTTCTAGAAAAATTTCAAATCTTCATATCTTCTTCATTTCTCAACCATTTTTGACAAAATTTATATGGAAATGAAGCTTATGAAGTGTAGAACAAGTCTATACCTTTTGGAAGTCCAAAAATGGATAGGAAATTAACTGAAAAAGCCTAAAAACCCTCAGCCTTAATTCAAACATCCCAAAACTTTGTAACTCGCATGGGAAAACGTTAGGGAAACTCTACTCGAGTCGGAGCTCTAAGTTGGACACTCAAAACTCGTCCATTTCGTGATCTGTTAGTATGGATCAGTTCGTGGGGATGTGGGGAACATGATCGTGGTTGTTTAAAGGTCAAGATGTGAGGTTTGATGCTGGTGTGTGTGTGTTGCAGTGGTAAGAGAGTCACAAGCGAGGGAGACTGAAGGAGAATATGAGAGAGAGAGAGAGAGAGAGAGAGAGATAGAGAGAGAGAAAGAGAAAGAGAAAGAGAGAGAAAGAACTTTCTAATTGGGCAGAAAGAAGAAAGAGGAGTGATGTCTGATTGGTTGAGAAAAGTGAGGAGAGTAATTGATTGGTGAGAAACGAGGCACGGGTCATATTTTTAAAAAGAAAAATGACAGAGTTTTGTATAGCGGAAATTATGCAAAATCTAATGTGTCTTATAAAAAATAGTGGTTTTCAAACATTGAATAATTAACACGCATGGGTACAAAATCTGCTCGTTGTTAAAGCATTTTGACTAAGCATAACTTTTTCGTTACAAGTCCGATTTGGGTCTAATTCGAGTGCTCATGTGATCGTAACAACGAGTACTATTCAATTATGATAACGAGAAAAATAAATTAAAGCTGAATAACCACGTCCATGTCAATTTTCACTTTTGCCAAAAAAGGCATAAACATCAATTTACACACTCGGGGAGAAAATTACATAGAAAATTAGGGACGAGTCGTCATAATCTACCCCCTTAAGAAAATTTTGTCCCCAAAATTTCAAAATTACTAAAGATCATAATTAAAGAACAGACGTGGATAAAGATTCCTCATACGCTCCTTTGTCTCCCAAGTAGTTTCCTCAATAGAGTGGTTTCTCCATAAAACTTTCACCATGTGAACAGTTTTATTCCTAAGGACTTTGTCTTTCCTGTCAAGAATCGTCACTGAAACCCCATCATAAGTCAAATCTGGGTTAATCTCTGACAGCTGAGGAGGGATCACATGTGATGGATCAGAGACGTATCTCCATAGCATGGACACATGGAATACATTATGCACTTATGACAACTCTGGAGGTAGATCAAGTCTATAAGCAACTTCACCAACTCGATCGATAATTTGATAAGGTCCAATGTAATAAGGACTTAGCTTTCTTTTCTTCCCAAAATGTCCAACGCCTTTCCAAGGTGACAACTTTAAGAATACCCAATGTCCAACCTTATATACTTTGTCTGTTAAATGTCTGTTGGCTATACTCTTTTGTCGATCTTGTGCTGTTTTCAGGTTAGCCTTTATCACTTGGATATTCTATGTCATCTTATCCACAATTTCAGGGCCCACCAAAACCCTTTCGCCTACCTCGAACTAACACAACGGTGTACGAAATGGTTTCCTATAAAGCGCCTTAAATGGTGACATACCAATGCTAGAGTGAAAGTTATAATTGTGGGTGAATTCTATCAAAGGTAAGCATTTGTGCCATGCATCTCTAAACTGTAGGACTGAAGAACTCCACATGTCTTCCAACGTCTGAATAGTTCTCTCTGACTGCCCATCGGTCTGAGGGTGATAGGCGGTGCTGTAGAGCAACTTCGAACCTAAAGCTTCTTGAAAAGCTACCTAGAATTTTGCAGTAAATCTAGGGTCCCGATTAGAAATAATACTAACAGGAACACCATGATACTTAGACAATTTCAGAAACAAAAAGTTTGGCTAACCGACTCAAAGAGTAATTTTCAAGAATAGGTAGAAAATGCACTGACTGGGTAAGTCAATCTACAATCACCCAGATACTGTCATAGCCATTACGTGTACGAGGTAGCTTGTACATGAAATCCATCATGATATCTTCCCATTTCCACTGAGGTGTGGAAAGTGGTTGTAGCAACCCGAATGGTTTCTTTTTTTCTGCCTTAACCTGCTTACAAACCAAACAATGACTCACGTACTCCACAATTTCTCTTGTCATTCCTGGCTAGTAGTAGAAAGGTCGGATAATATGATACATTTTAGTACTCCTAGGATGCATCGCATAAGCTGAGATATGCACCTCATATAGTATTTCTTTCTTCAGTACTTCCATATTCGGTACATACATTCGATCGCCTTGCATAAGCATACCATCAGGCCTTCAAATCCTGAGATCTCCCCAACTGCCATTTAACACTATCTGTTTTAACTCGTAGGATTCTTAGTCATTCGTCTGAGCCACGAAAACGCGATCCAACAAAACTAGTCTAACTTGAAAGTTGGCAAGTAGGGCTCCTTGTTGATCCACTCCCAAAACTGCCCTAGTCGATCTTATGTTGGTCAGAAGAGGAACACGACATGTATAAAGAGCATTAAGTCAGCTGTGAGATTTCCTGCTGAAAGCAGCAGCTACAGTATTCGCACGACCAAGGTGATATTCAAAAGTGCAGTCATAATTACTGATCAATTTCATCCATCTACGTTGCCAGAGATTAAGTTTTTTCTAAGTAAAGATATACTTAAACCTTTTATAGTTAGTGAAGATTCGACATGTTTCCCCCATAAAGATAATGCTACCAAATTTTCAAAGCGAAAACAATAACTACCAATTCGAGATCATGAGTAGGGTAATTCATTTTATAAGGTTTTAATTGTCCTGAAGCATATGCGATCACCTTTCCATGTTGTATTAGCACGCAGCCCAGACCATTCAGAGAGGCGTCACTAGAGATCTCGAAATTCCCACTATCATTGAGAAGTGCCAAAACAGGTGCATGAGTGAGACAGTACTTCAACTGTTGAAAACTCCGTTTACATTCATCATTCCATTCAAAATTAACTTATTTCCTGGTCAACCTTGTCAAAGGCAAGGCTATGGTTGAGAAGTTTTTCACAAAGCGTCAATACTAGCCCGCAAGACCAAGAAAACTCCGAACTTCAGTGACCGTTTGAGGTTGCACCTAATTCTTCGCTGCTGCTACTTTTTGAGGATCCACAAGAACACCTTGAGCTGATATCACGTGTATCAAGAATGACACTTGATCCAGCCAGAACTGGCACTTATTGAATTTAGCGTACAATTGATTCTCACTTAGCTTCTTCAAAACCAAACGTAAATGTCTAGCATGGTCAGCCTTACTCTTAGAATACACTAGAATGTCATCGATGAAAACAATTACGAACCTGTTAAGGTACAGATGAAATACCTGATTCATTAGGTCCATAAAAGCTGTTGGAGCATTAGTCAACCCGTATGGCATCATGAGAAACTCATAATGACCATATTGAGTTCGAAAGGCTATTTTCGGAACATCAGCACTTCTGATCTTTAATTGATAATAACCAAACCTTAGATCGGTTTTCGAGGAAACAAAAACACAACGAAGTTGATCAAAAAGATCATCGATACGAGGCAATGGATAAGGATTTTTAATTGTCACCCGACTTAGCTGTCTATAATCAATACATATCCTCAACGTTCCGTCCTTCTTCCTCACAAACAAGACTGGAGCTCCCCAAAGGGAAATCTTCAGCTGAATAAAACCTTTTTCAACAAGTTCTTGCAACTAGGTTTTTAATTCCCTTAACTCCATAAAAGCCACACGATAAAGAGTTAAAGAAATAGGGTCGGTACCTGGAATTAGGTCAATAGTGAACTCCACTTCACGATCCGGTGGTAGGCCAGGTAAATCGTTGGGAAAAACATCAAGAAAGTGTCTGATTATTCGAATGTCTTCCACACAAGCAGGAGTCTCCTTAGTTATAACTATATAAGCTAAGTTGCCTTGACAACCCTTCCTCAGCATCCACTTCGCTCTCATGGTAGAGATAACTCCATGTTTCAGACCATTACGTTCGCCGATAAAAGTTACCATCGACATGCTTAGTTAATGGAAGGTAACAATTTTCTGGTAGCAATTCAACATGACACGATTGTAATTTAACCAAACCATACCCAAGATAACATCAAAATCAACGATGCTAAGGAAACAAGATTATCTGGCATTACGACATCCTCGATAAGAACGGGACATCCTCGACACTCCCAACTAACATAGCAAATTTCACCCTTAGGCATCGAGAACTCCAACTCATAATCGAGGGGAGTGGGATAAGGTTGAGTCTTTTGAGCAAACGTATGGGAAATAACCAAATAAGTAGCACCCTAGTCAATTCATATTCTAGCAAAATGGCCATGTACATTCAACGTACGCATGATTAAGTCAAGGTTACCCTGAGCATTCTGCAAGGTGATGTGATTGACACAACTCTATGCCTGCTGTCGACTTCCACGACCCTTGCTTCTCTGGTTGCCGCATCCCTAATTACCTCGACCCTGATTGGTTTGATTAGTCTGCCTAGGCGAACTACCACTGCTAAAGGCTACATCAAGATTCTTGGACTGTCTTCCACCATACCACTGCACTCTGCCGCCTTGATACAACGTATAACCCCCTGGTACTGTGGATAGCCTCCCTGGTAATAAGGAACCTCATGCGGGTACTGATATGCTCCTCCTTGGTACTGGGGTATGTCACCCTGATAATGAAAAGTACCCTCATAACATGTCTGCTAATATGTACCAGGTCCTTGAATCTGCTGGAGAAGAACTGTTGGTGGTAGAGTAGGAGGATGAGGTTTCTGATTCATAGGACATTAAGTAGCTCTATGTCCTATCTGACCACAAGTATATCACCCATTATTTCCCCTTTTATACTCACCATAATGATGATTATTGCATCTACGACAGAACAGAGCACCAGAATTGCTAGGGTTCCTTTGATTTTAAAAACGTGAACGACTGGTGGAATTGTCACCCTTTCAAGGCATAATGGAACTTGAACCACCGTTCGACGATCCAGAACTATTACCACTTCTTTTGAAATTCTGAGTCATTCGAAGACCAAAGGAGGACTGCCACCTGTTATTATTCCTCTAGGCATTACTATTATCGTTTTCATCATCGTCATGATCAAGAGCATTCTCAGAATCTTCAACACGAAGCAAAACCTCAAAGAATTCTTGGTAGGTAGAGCATGAAGTAGAAGTTGCCAAAGAACGTAGTTGTTTACAAGTCCCCTTCTTAAAATAACAGCATCTCTCTAGGATTCCTAACGATCTCGGGACAATAACAGGATAAGTCAGTGAACTTTCTGTGGTACTTTGTGACTGACATTTTACCTTGTTTCAGCTTTGTGAATTCTTCTTTCTTTTGATCCTTGTACTCCTGAGGTGCGAATCTAGCCTCAAGTAGGCACCTGAAAACATCCCAATTTATGGCATCTTGAGAAGACAACGGGCGTGACTCCTGAGCCCACTATGATCTAGTTCCCAGACGGAAGAACCAAGTCATTGTCTCAACCCATCTCTACGCTAGAAGATTCCACTATCCCTGCATAACATGGAAAGTCTTTTCAACATGGTCGATCCAAACCTCAGATTTCCCGGGTCCCTCATTTCCAAAGAAATTATTTATCTAAAGATGGGATATGGTCTCTAAGGTAGTCCTCTGGGGAGAACGAAGTGTGGACTGAATGGCGCTAGCAATAGCCTTACTGAGTTGCCCAAAATTGGAAAAAATAGTCTTAGAAGGGACATCTGGCGCTCTACGAGGTGGCATAATTCTGATATAAGAGATAAAAAATAATTAAAACCTATAGCACATACGAAGGATGCAGGACTGCCAAACCTACACTCTGATACCACGCTGACACACCCCAACTGGAGTCAAGGTATGTTAGCTGTCACCCGAAGGTGACATAACCAAAAAGGAAAGTGAAGTATAAAAATATGAATAAATTTAAACCAAAACTAACTATTATTTAAACTAAAGTAGAGAGTGCGCAGTAGTGGGCCCATAAAGCACAAATGTTCAGAGCATAGATGACATAAGTAGTGCAGTCGAAACTAGTTAAGCATTTATTACACAACATGAACAAGTTCCTACATTATTTAGATATGTCAGAATCCGCTGGAGTTTCCTCGTATGCCACAGAGAATTTAGCTATTGAAGACCTAGAGGGGAGAAAAATAGAAGGGTGAGTGGGTAAAAACAAAGGTTTATAAAACACATACGGATCGGAGTTGCCTATTGCAACCTGTACGACAGGACTGGTACCTACTTGGATCCAAGGCGAGCATGCGGTGCGGATGTAAACATATATGTGAAAGACTGGCCCTGGCCCTGGGCCAGCACTAACACCAGGTGCAGCAATGATGAGTCGACTACATAAATATATGCATGCCATAATGATTCAATAATTCTAGTCAACATAATAAACTTACCTGCGCATCCCGTAGGATTATTTTAGCATTTCACAATAGTACAACATTTCTTAAAACTTTATTTAATCATGGCATGATATGCATAAATCAATCCAAAAGCATTTGTGGAAACTATAAAATATATAAATATATCTGAAAACAAGTGCCCACTCATTGATACGTGGTCAGATCGTAGCCTCCTTGCCTTGCTTGACCTCGTACTTCCTTAGGATAATTTTCTCCTAAATGTGAAATAACTAAAATAATTAATTAATTAACACATACACAAAGAGGCTAGGAAAAGCCCCCATAATTTGCTCAAACGGAGGGTTTAAATATACGAAAATGTTCTACTCGATGACATGGACCCGTACGTGTCAAACACTTGCCAATTGGTGGCCGAATGAACCCTCACGCGCCGCTAAGTCGTGGCCACATGAGCCGCCAGGTTGTAGCCACACGTGCCTGATAGACTAACCGAGGAATATTCCATCAAATCTGACGGAATATTTCGTTAAATCTAACGGCGTTAGAATATTCCGTTAGTCTAATGAAATATTCCTCCTTCTTCTCCAGTGGACCTTCGCCACCATTTGCCACCGCTAGCTTCGCTGTCTGGTTCTCCCGAAATTGGGAAAATTTCATCGGTTTCTAGAAAAATTTCGAATCTTCATATCTTCTTCATTTCTCAACCATTTTTGATAAACTTTATATGGAAATGAAGCTTAGAAAGAGTAGAACAAGTCTATACCTTTTGCTAGTCCAAAAATGGTTGGGAAATTGACTGAAAAAGCCTTCAAACTCTCGGCCTTAACTCAAACGTCTCAAAATTGTGTGTCTCGACATTGGCTTACCTTCGAACTTGAACTAAAGGCCTTGGAGAGTTGCGTAGGTACTTCCAAAACTCCCAAACCTTTGTAACTCGCACAAGAAAATGTTGAGGAAACTCTACCCAAGTCGGAGCTCCGAGTTACTCCTAGTTGGACACTCAAAACTCATCCATTGGGCGATCGGTTAGTACGGATGAGTTCGTGGAGATGTGGGGAACACGATCGCGGTGGTTTAAAGGTTGATCTGTGAGGTTTGATGTTGGTATATGTTGCAGAGGGAAAAGAGTCACGGGCTAGGGAGAGAGAAAGAGAAGATGAGAGAGAGAGACAAACAGATAGACAAACAGCTTTCTGATTGGGCAGAAAGAAAAGAAAGGGAGTGATGTCTAATTGGCTAAGAAAAGTGAAGAGAGTAATTGATTGGTGAGAAAAAACAAGGCACGGGTAAGATTTTTATAGAGAAAAATGATAGGGCTTTATACAGCGGAAATCATGTAAAATCTAACGTGCCTTATCAAAAACAGTGGTTTCAAATACTGAATAATTAACACACAAGAGTACAAAATCTATCCATTGTTAACACACTTTAACTAAGCGTAACTTTTTCGTTACAAGTCCGATTCAGATCTAATTCGCGCTCACACGATTGTAACAACAAGTACTATTCAATTACGATAATGAGAAAAATAAATTAAAGTCGAATAACCACGTCCACGTCAATTTTCACTTTTGCCAAAAAGGTCATAAATGTTAATTTACACACTCGGGGAGAAAATTACATAGAAAATTAGGGACGGCTTAACACACCCCGACCCAGAAAGTCCACTTGGACCCTGAATCGAGCTGTGCTGGCCGACACCTGGAAGGTGACGAAGCCATAAAATGTGATAGTGTATAAAAAGTGAATAAATTTGAATCTAAAAGTGTCTAAGTACCAGAGTGCGCTACGAGTGGGAGCGAACCCATTTCACACGCGATGTCAGAGCATAAGTAAGGTACAGTAGTGTGGGTAAGAATCATACCCTTAAAAGTAGCCACTAATACTAAGATTAGCTATATATCCTCATCGATACGAACCCAGCAGTTAAAACCAGAAGGGGTACAAAACAGAAAGTGTGAGTAAGCAATAAAACCAAGCTTCCCAAAACTATTACCTTTCTAATAGTAATAACCCCTCACTGTAATTCCCTTATCGTTTTCTATAGGACAGTACAACATATATACATATATCCAAACCATACTCAGAAATGACCAAAACCACGGTTTGCCATCAACTCCACCATACATTAATAAGTAGGCCAAATGAACTTAATCAATACAAAGTGATGTATCAGTCAGAGTCATCTAAAATGACATGTGCAACTTATCCATATCTCATCAATCATGGCTAGCATATAAGTCGGAGTCACCTATAGTGACCTGTACGACCTATCCATATCTCATCAATCCTGGCTAGCATATAAGTCGGAGTCACCTATAGTGACCTGTACGACTTATCCATATCTCATCAATCATGGCTAGCCAATAGCTCAATAAGTATACCTGCACACGAGTCGGAACCACCTAAAGTGGTCTGTACGACAGGACTGGGTGTAAATAAATACGCTCAAGTGCTACAATCACGTGAAGACTGTGCGAATAATCGCGGGTCACCTACAAGTCGGAACCACCTAAAGTGGTCTGTACAACAAGACTGTGCACTTACCTTGGATCCAAGGTGAGCGTAAGGTGCGGGAGGTGAACATCACGTGAAGGACTGTGCCCTGGCCACGGGCGGGAGCACTAACACCGGGGTGTAGGTTTATGAGCTCTCAATGCATCTCAATATGTGCAACTCATGGCAACCAGTACGACAATATTGAAGTTGCCTAACACATAACTGTAGTCATGCTATAATGTAATCGATTCAACTAATACCATAAACTCACCTGAACTTACCTGGGTGTCCTGAGTTCACCTTTGCACTTGAAAGCATTCCCAATAATTATATGCAAGTAATATACATATGGATATACCATGATGCAATCTAATACTCAACCATGTCGTAGCATTTTCAATTATAAACAATACGGTGTGAAGTGTACAATCAATAATGCCCTACTCCCAAACTACTTATTTTCAGGGATAATTATCCATGACAACCCAATTAACACTAATTTAACTAACTAATTCACAAAACTAAAACTTGCCTTTACTAATTTCTTTCGCATTACTCAATTTCCCAAGCAAGGCTTTTGTCTTAAATATTTTATGGCTGCATGTAACGTCTCGTTAGACTGCCTACGTACCCTAAACAGGGATCAAGCCATTCGTAATTCATATAGGTACTTCAAGCATTCACAATAATTATATGAAGGTAATATACCTAATCAATTTAAAAGTGTCGATAGAACTCTCAATAATATGTACGATAAAAAGGAAAAGATCCATTCACCTGGAGTCCACGCTATGATTCTCTAGCGCACGCATCGAGGCGTCCTGAATGATTGGTCTTTGTGACCAATTATCAAATCACATCTCAGAACTCTTATCTGTAGAATACGTAATTCACATAAAACACAACCTCAACGACATTCTAAAATAGTTTGAGACTCATTGACCACAAGTCAACAGTTGATCAAAGATCGACGGTAGGGTTTACAACCCTGTATAACTTGACCCGGAAGATCCGCATATCAGATTTCCAATCCGTAACTCCCAACGATCCACAATATGTTTCTAGAATAACATATTAAAATTTCGTTACGATCCAACGGTCAGATTTCCGCCAATTGCCTAAAACAAGTGGCCGTGAACATTTATTTTACTAACTTACAAATCCAACTCAGGAAGATCAATAAGTCGGATTCCCGATCCATAAATTCCTATGATCTTTAAATATTACGTATTATAATGTATCCAATTTTGGTGACGATCCAACAGTCGGATCATCGATTCATATTTTTATCAAGTAACGTATCGTAACGAATTTAGGTTCCAACGATCAACCTACGTCATTAAAATGACAAAACTGAATTCAAGACATTCGACATAGCCTAAAAATAGCATTGGCAGCCCACTGGCCACGCGCCGCCGCACGCACCGCCGCGGGTGGCGGTTGGCCGCCCCAACTCGCCGGAAAATCCAACTATTTCCAAAAATTCTCAAACTTCACAGAAATTAAGATCTCAGTGAGTGGAGCAACTTTCATACCTGCCACAAAGTCCAAAAGTGGATAGAAGATTGTCAATTTTGCCCACAAAGCCGGCGGGTGCCTAAAACTTCCCGACGTCAATTCGTCGTCTACGGTGGTCCAATGGGGTCAAGGTTGGTTGGGTTTTGCTCCTGGGATGATGGGCTACAAAGACCAAGTGGTGGCATTAGCCATCGCTTTGCCGATTTGCCAAAAAATCAAAAAGGGTGGTCGGAGCACTATTGATTTTCGTCAACTTTCGTGGCCTCAAACCGCCACATACCATGGTTAATTAAGGAGGTTCTTGGGTGGGTTTTGTAGAGGGGAATGAGAGCTTCAAGATGGTGGCGGTGGCATCGAAAAACTCCACCGGAGTTGGCCGGAATCGACCTTGGAAAATGGGAACTCGTGGTGGGTGCAGGTGGACGGGAAAGCCACTTCCTTTTCCCTTTTTTTTTTTTTTTTTCTTTTCTTTCTTTCCTCCATTTCTGATTGGGCTTCACCCCACAAAGTGGGGATTTAATTTAAATAAACACTAAACCTTGAATAACCAATTTCGAACATCCGTAACTATACCGTTATAATCCGGACTCGCAAACGGTTTTCGCCTATACGTTCGTACCAATGAGTACTACGAGGATATGCTAAAAGAATAAGTCCCACATCTCTCAAGTCGATGGTCAATGGAAGTCAAAGTCCTTACCTCTAGGGCAATTTCGTAAATTCACACTTTTAAAATAAAATAAAAACGTAAAATTTGGAACGGGTTGTCACACGGGTCATCACAATTACCTAAGATTATATTTAGGGTTTTTCGATCTGAATTTTTTCAAAGTGTTATGAACTTATTCTATAAAAAATTTTGAAAATTTTTAATAGTTATTTACTAAAATTAGGTATTTTGTAATCAAGTTTTTTCTTATTGGTTATTTTGGATATATATTATACGCTTATATATTTAAAAGGATATAGTATACCACAGAAATAATTGGATTTATACGTAAACATATACGAAATATTGAAAAGAACAATAAATTTTATATATGGAAAAGTTTGAGAATATTCAAAAACTTGTACAATAAATTTTGGAACTATCTTTCAAGACTTTTTAATTTGAAAATTATGCGAAAACCCTCGCTGTCACATCCCAACCCTCAGCTCCAACTATATTGTCCGCTTTGGCATTCCCTGCCCGAAGACAGAGCTACCGCACGGTTTTGTTTCTGTGGACCGGTACTCAGCCGTAGCCAGCGCCTGCTCTCCCCTCAGGGAGTCCACAAAAGGCCTAATTGAAACTTAAGGTTGGCAATGGATATATAAGGCCCAAAGACCACGCCCTCACGGGCGATGTGGGATACTACAATCCACCCCCCTTAGGGAGCCCGACGTCCTCGTCGGCACACCACGACCGTGAGTCTGGCTCTGATACCAAATTGTCACATCCCAACCCTCAGCTCCAACTATATTGTCCGCTTTGGCATTCCCTGCCCGAAGACAGAGCTACCACACGGTTTTGTTTCTGTGGACCGGTACTCAGCCGTAGCCAGCGCCTGCTCTCCCCTCAGGGAGTCCACAAAAGGCCTAATTGAAACTTAAGGTTGGCAATGGATATATAAGGCCCAAAGACCACGCCCTCACGGGCGATGTGGGATACTACACTCGCGCTATGCAAAACCCTTCTCACAACCCTGAGAAAAACCCTAACTATCCTAACTCTATTTGGACTAATAACACTGTGTTGACAACCTGTGACATCTTCAATTTAGACTAAAATCACTTGGGCCGTAGAATCAAGGAATGATCGACTATCTTTAGTTTGAACTAACATCACTGAATCTAGTTGGTTAGTTATCGATCAAAGTCTAGGCAGGTAAAGAGTTTCCAATTCTTTCACCTAAAGAGGTCATCTCATTAGCTTCTCTGTGAAGTGAGGTGTTACTTAGTTACCTCTTGTTCGGCAAAGTAAAAGCCAAACCAATTACTGAACTTTGCAGGGATCTAGTAACATTGTCTTCAATTTGAGAGTGTTCCTTCCTCGGTCATAATCACTTTTCCGTGCGAAAGTCAATAACTCATTCGACACCACCACTACATTTATTCTATCACCCGACTGAGCTCGGTTGCGAGTCGGCACGTTCGCATTAACAAGAAGGATGTAGTTAGCTCATAGTTTCTCGGCTCGCACACCATGTAGAATTTGTAATTTTTAAGATCAACATAATCATACACTTATAAATTTGAAAGGATATAGTATACCACCCAATTAATTGGATTTATACTTAAGCATATACCAAATATTGAGAAAGAACAATAAATTT
This sequence comes from Pyrus communis, assembly GCF_963583255.1. Lineage (NCBI taxonomy): Eukaryota > Viridiplantae > Streptophyta > Magnoliopsida > Rosales > Rosaceae > Pyrus > Pyrus communis. The sequence goes on along the minus strand of NC_084806.1, from coordinate 24,816,246 downwards.
TGTGTACATAAAAGTGCAAGAATATTAAAAAAACTTTGCAATATATAAATTTGAAAATTGTGATATGATTAGATCAAATTAGAGTATGAAATTTCAGAATGAAATGGAAAGGTTGATTCCGATTTCATTCGCCCGAAATCATCCTCAGGCGAAGAGTTTGATTCCAAAATTGATATGAAGAAAATAAAATCGACGAAAACGACCATTAATCAAAGATTAAAAGTAAAATGTTTGAATTTTCCTTCTATGCAAATATTATGATGGAAAGTTATCGGCATCGACCATATAATAAAGGCATTTGTAGGTTTGTCCCTCAAATTTGTATAAAGCTGTCAATTTCTCTGATGAATTTTAATTTTAACCAATTATCCTCCTAAACTTTTATAACTAGCCAATTACGCTTTAGAACTTTTATAATTAGTCAATTTCCTCTTGAACTTTAAATTTAGCCGACTATCACAAATAGCCAAATTTCAATTTTGCCAAAAAAGGCATAAACGTCAATTTACACACTCGGGAAGATAATTACATAGAAAATTAGGGATGGGTTATCACAATTACCTAGGATTATATTTAGGGTTTTTCGATCCGAATTTTTTCAAAGTGTAATGAACTTATTCTATAAAAAAACTTTTGAAAACTTTTGATAGTTATTTACTAAAATTAGGTATTTTGTAATCAAGTTTTTTCTTATTAGTTATTTTTGGATATATATTATACACTTATATATTTAAAAGGATATAGTATACCACAGAAACAATTGGATTTATACGTAAACATATGCCAAATGTTGAAAAAGAACAATAAATTTTATATAAGGAAAAGTTTGAGAATATTCAAAAGCTTGTACAATAAATTTTGGAATTATCTTTTAAAATTTTTGAATTTGAAAATTAAGCAAAAACCCTTCTCATAACCCTGAGAAAAACACTAACTATCCTAACTCTATTTGGACTAATAACACTGTGTTGACAACCTGTGACATCTTCAGCTTTGACTAACATCACTTGAGCCGTAGAATCAAGGAATCATCGAGCATCTTTAGTTTGAAATAACATCACTGAATCTAGTTGGTTAGTTATCCATCAAAGTATGGGCGGGTGAAGAGTTTCCAATTCTTTCACCTAAAGAGGTCATCTCATTAGCTTCTCTGCGAAGTGAGGTGTTACTTAGTTACCTCTTGTTCGGCACAGTAAAAGCTGAACCAATTACTGAACTTCACAGGGATCTAGTAACGTTATTTTCAATTTGAGAGTGTTCCTTCCTCGGTGGTAATCACTTTTCTGTGCGAAAGTCAGCAACTCATATGACACGACCACTACATCTATTTTATCACCCGACCAAGCTCGATTGCAAGTTGGCACGCCCTCATTAGCAAGAAGGATGTGGTTAGCTCATAGTTTCTCGCCCTGCGCGCCATGTAGAGTTTGTAATTTTAAAGGTCAATATAATCATACACTTATGTATTTGAAAGGATATAGTATACCACCCAATTAATTGGATTTATACTTAAGCATATACCAAATATTGAGAAAGAACAATAAATTTTGTGTACAGAAAAGTGCAAGAATATTACAAAAACTTTACAATATATAAATTTGAAAATTGTGATATGATTAGGTCAGATTAGAGTATGAGATTTCATAATGAAATGGAAAGGTTGATTCCGATTTCATTCGCCCAAAATCATCCTCATGCGAAGAGTTTGATTCCAGAATTGATATGAAGAAAATAAAATCGACGAAAATGGCCATTGATGAAAGATTAAAAGTAAAATGTCTGAATTTTTCTTCTATGCAAATATTATGATGGAAAGTTATCGGCATCGACCATATAATAAAGGCATTTGTAGGTTTGTCCCTCAAATTTGTATAGAGCTGTCAATTTCTCTAAGGAATTTTAATTTTAGCCAATTATTTTCTTGAACTTTTATAACTAGCCAATTACCTTTTAGAACTTTTATAATTAGCCAATCTCCTCTTGAACTTTAAATTTAGCCAACTATCACAAATAGCCAATTTCCTCCTAGCATAGGATTCTAAAAAATTTCATCCAATTTTTATCCGTCCATTCTTTTTGCCCTCATGCGTTTGTCATGCGTTGTCCACATGATAAACAAAATGATGAAAAACTGGATGAAAAATTTAAAAATCTAGCGTCAAAGAGAAAATTGACTATTAATAAAAGTTCAAGGACGAAAATTTACAACTCTATACAAGTTCTAAGGGTAAATCAAGAAATATGTGGTACAGAAAATAAACCTCTACGCATTCTTTTGCACTTTTTGAATATTCATCTTTTTAGTCAGGTAGTGAATATAACAAACAAATAAAAATCAATGTCATAGTTAGGAGGTGTGGACAAGATGAAATGGGTGTGCAAAAATGACAACCCAAATTCCATGCGTGACACATGATATGTGATCGTACCATGTTAGTGGTGGTGCTGAAAAAAGAGGTGAAACATAATTTAATCCGTGAGGATGATTAGCCGTAGGGACGGACCTATTAAGAGACTTAGATGGTTCCAGGATTACCCGAAAGTTCGAATAAGTGGCTGTGAGGGTCTCCGAGGACCACCCAAGTCTAGGCATGTAGTGGAGGGGGAGGAACGTGGCTGCACAGAATTTCTGGTATTCTGCATTCTGGAAATCGGAGGAAGAAGAAGACTAAATGGTTTTAAGCAAGTCATTTAAGTAAAACGGTGCGTTTGGTTAAATGGTTTGAAAAGACACCCTCCTTTGAGCCTATACTAAAGGCCGTTCTTTGGTATATAGTTTTTATCATTTTTTATTAAAAAATAAAAAAGATTCAAACTTTCAAAGAGATTTGACTTTTCCAATTCCAATACTAACAACCCTAATTGGTTATCCCATTCCCCAATTCCACACTCTTCCTCCACGACCAAGTCCACAGCCAACTAGTCAGCTGTCTTTTTTCCACCACTATTTAATCTCTTCATTTTTAAATTTAAGTAAATTTTTCATTTTATTCTAAATGAATCACGTAGAATGTTAAATTATAGTGATTGTTAATTTGTTATGATTTTTTTATATTGTTTGGATGATGTGTTGGTTAGTTCATTTATATTTTTTTACTTTATCAATTGATATGGTTTTTTTGTTTTGCTTAATTGATATGTGTAGAAATTAGGAGTATGAAATGATATTACAAGCGAAAATCATTAGAATATAAAACCTCGTCATAGAAAAATTTAGTCTTTGTAGCCTGTAATGTTGTTGGTACATATATTATGAATGAAAAATTGTAATTTATTGTTTAATTTTTTCAAAGTTATATTTTGTCCAATGTTCTAAAAAAAGTTAGGAGCTAGTCAGATGGCAGGCAGGGGCCTAGCACCTAGGCGGCCCTAGACGGATTTATGTAAATTTATTATATATCTTGTAAATAAGTGTCTATTTACACTTAAAAAAAAAAAAAAAAACTATACTTGTTTGGATAATAAAAGAATGACAAAATGCAAAAATAGAAGTAGAAGAATACACAAAGTACATCCACCCAACAAGTTCAATATTTAAAAAACAGTAAGCATATAATCATAATGAGGAGTATTCTTGGATGATAGATTAAATTCTTCCAGTTCATGATCCTTGCATTGGATTGGACATAGACTAAACTATTTAACGTTGATGTATCTAGTTCTTTGTTTTGTAAGTATCCTCTCAAAAGTTCTTCAATTCATTTCACAAGTGGATGAACTTGTAGTCAATCCATCATTTGCAAATTAGGTACACCATTTCCACAAGTATACCACCATGAAACTAAAACTAAAAAAAAAAACACACAATTAATAAAAATAAAAAAACCAAATCTATCTAGGACCACCTAGGTGCCGCTTAGGACGGCCTAGCTCCAGACCGATTTTTTGAAACTATTTGCCCTAAATATGGACGGGTCTTCACCGCCTATCTCTTAGGCCGATATTTAGAACACTGATTTCGTCCAATATTTTTTGAAGCATTTACATTGAGACCACCCAATATTAAAATCCTAAATCCACCGCTGATTAGCCGAGAGTCAGGTGACAAAGTAAAATTTGCCCCAGGTTGAATAAAAAGGGAGAAGGAGGGAGGGACAAGAGAAGGAGAGGGAGATGGAGAAAGGAAGAAGCCAACTACCAAGTTGACTAGCTAATAATATCCAATCATGATCGTGGAGAGTCGGAGACATGCCTTTCTTGCAGGCTATTTTTGGTTGAGGTTTGAGGAGGGAGCTCTTGTCCTCCTCCCTAATAACTCACCCACTTCCATCTTTTTTTATTTCTTTTTCTTTTCTTTTTTTCTTGGGAAAATAATATTCTCCCATTTGAAGATAATCTTCATTTCATTCATTACATCTATCTTTGATCAGCTTCCCTTAAAACCCAGAAGGAGATTTTCCATCTGGGTTTTAAAGATTTTGATTATCGGATAAAAAAAATATGGGGGATTGAGGAAGATTCTTTGCTTTGAGTGGAAACTGAAGATTTTTTATTTGTTTTGAATGGAAGATTGAATGGGTTTGAAAAGCTTTGATTCTGTGGAGGAGACAATGGCTTTGATTTCGATAAGGTTTTAACGTTCCTGTCTGTCTTTTGTTGGTTTTCTCCAAGTTGTCGAAATGTTTAACTAATCTGCAGACAACAACATCAATATCTGTATGTGTTGTTTATTGGATGGATTAAGGATTTGATGTCTGACATTTGAGGAAAATAAGGCAAGTGTGGAGCAAATAGCCAAAAATTTGGTGTACTATGTATTGCTCGTTGTAAATCCCCATCTGTTGGGTTTGTAATATTTTGAGGGACATGAAATTTCTAAGCGTTATGGGAAATTCATTTGGATGTTCAGCATCCGGGGAGCGGTTAGTTTCAGCAACAAGAGATGGCGATGTTCAAGAAGCCAAGGCCTTGCTGGAATGTAACCCTCGCCTGGCAAGGTACTCCACTTTCGGTGTACGCAATTCCCCTCTCCATTATTCTGCAACTCAGGGCGACCATGAGGTATAACTCTAATAAGATTTTGATTTCGTTGCGGTTTTGCTTATGTGATAGGATTGTGATTGTATTTTTTTCCTTGTGTTTAGATAGTCTCTCTATTGCTTGAGTCTGGAGTTGATATCAATCTCAGGAATTATCGTGGTCAGGTAAAATTATCGCAGATTATCTGAATGGCGGTATTGCACTTCACTTTGCTGCTTTGAATGGTCATTCTCGATGCATCAGACTCCTTCTGGCTAATTACATTACCGACACTCCGGATTTTTGGACTATGTTGATGCACAAAATCGGCGAGAACTTTGGTACAACAGAAAGTGTCAAGTTTGTGACCTTCGCTAGGTTGCTTTGGTCATTAGGGTGGATAAGTATGTAAATGAATAGAGATAGGGAAGCAAACAACACAAGATGTACATGGTTCACCCAGATTGGCTACGTCCACGGAGTAGAGGAGTTCTCAATAGTTGTGAAGGGTTTACACAAATACATAGGTTCAAGCTCTCTTTTAGTGAGTTCTAGTGAATAGTTTAGTACAAATGACATTAGGGATTATTGTGGGAGAATGATCCCTTTTATAGAAGAGAGTTTCTAGCTTTGTTCTAACATTGACACGTGTCGTATTGTGATTGGCCTCTGATATCAACACGTGTCGCGCTGTGATTGGCTTCTGATACCGACATGTGTCATGTTGTGATTGGCCTCCTAATTGGAGGAAAAGTCTTGTGGATCCTTGACGGTATGCTGTTGACCGGTGCTTAGTAGTTTCGGGATTGGTCAAGTATGGTACAAACAGTGCTCCCCTAAGTTCCCGAGTGAGGGAAGCTCCTCGGTTGGGGACTTGCAAGATCCAAGCCATTGAGTAATCACAAAACTTCCAAGTACCGAAGTGTGGTGTCACCTTCACTTGCCTTCTTTGTCCTGTAAGTAGATGTGGCATCTTCTCTTGGAAGTACTTTTCCTTCATCCAGGAATGGTATCTTTAGTTGGCGTTGACGCACAAGGTAATGTATCATTTTCATTTGAAGCTTACTTGTAGTTTCGGGTTTGGTCAAGTGCGATACAAACCATATAGTAGGAGTCCCCCAAGTCTCTAAGCGAGGAGATCTGCTGAAGGAGGTGACAGGCAAAGTAAGCAATCAGGGTTCCAAGCAATCAGTCTCAGATCGGTAAGTTAATCTTAGGTTCCGGCTAATTGTACTCATTCTTCCTGTCTCTCATTCAGCAACAAGGATAAAGAGAAGAAACAGGGAGAAGAAATGATATGAGGTATTCTTGTTTTTGGAGAAAACGAACGAATCGGCACGTGCTTTGTTGTACTTGACTTTCCACAGGTGTATTCTTGAACTGGGCTGGAGGGTTTTCTGGTTTCCTCCAAAGGAGCGAGCCGACTCTAGAATTTGAGGGTCAAAACAAGTCCATCAAACCTGGAGTATGTTCGATCCTGATGATATGGAATACTTTTGCTGTTTGACAAAGTAGTAGATGTGGTATGGTGAAGCTTTATTCTTCGACAACAGTGTTGGCAAATGGCTGTTGAGGCTTCTCGATCTCTTCAATTAGAGCAATGATGCCAAGCCTGGATTTTTTATTTTGTTGAAGTTTGCATGTTGAAACTTCGTGGGTGGACCCTGTAGGTTGAAGTAATGCTCCTTTAATTTCTTGAGTGAGGAAGATTTCTTGGTTGGGGACTTGAAAAATCCAAGGCACTGAGTAGTCGCAAAATTTCTGAGTACCAAGGTGTAGTGGTATATGGTAGGAGTCCCCTAAGTCTCCAATCGAGAGAGTTGAAGAGGGAGGTGTCTTGCTAGTAGGCAATTTTCCAAACAAAACTTCACAATTTTCCTTTCTAAGTGGTTGCCCAAAATTCCTCCTTCATATATATTTGGTATGAAAGTTGTTAGGCCCAAAGAAGGGGAGGCCTAGGCTCATTTCTTTCTTTCTTTCTTCTTCTTTTTTTTTTTTTATTTTATTTTCGAATTTTTGATATTTTTTTTTAATGGGTGAAGCTTTGTAGGTGAAGCTTTTTGTGTTGAAGCTTTTGTATTGAAGCTTTGTGGGTAAAGCTTTGGTGTTGAAGCTTTTGTGTTGAAGGTTTTGTGTTGAAGCTTGTTGGTGAAGCTTTTGTGTTAAGGCTTTGTAAGTGAAGCTTTTGTGTTGAAGCTTTGTAGGTGAAGCTTTTGTGTTGAAGCTTTTGTATTGAAGCTTTGTTGGGCACCATAACTTGATTTTGCTTCACATTATCTTGATCAAGAGTGTGTGAAGCTTTTGAGAATTGTTGTTGCCCTTCACTTGTTGAAGCTTTTGTTGGCACCATAAATTGATTTTGCTTCACACTATCTTGATCAAGAGTATGTGAGGCTTTTGACATTTGTTGTTGCCCTCCATTTGTTGAAGCTCTTGTGGTGAAGCTTTTGTGTTGAAACTTTGTGGGTGAAGCTTTGAGGTTGAAGCTTTGTAGGTGAAGCTTTTGTGTTGAAGCTTTGTTGGTGAAGCTTTTGTGTTGAAACTTTTGTATTGAAGCTTTGTTGGGCACCATAACTTGATTTTGCTTCACACTATCTTGATCAAGAGTGTGTGAAGCTTTTGAGAATTGTAGTTGCTCTCCATTAATGAAGCTTTGTAGGTGAAGCTTTTGTGTTGAGGCTTTGTAGGCGAAGCTTTTGTGTTGAAGCTTTGTAGGTGAAGCTTTTGTGTAGAAGCTTTGTAGGTGAAGCTCTTGTGTTGAAACTTTATAGGTGACGCTTTTGTGTTGAAGCTTTGTTGGGCACCATAAATTGATTTTGCTTCACACTATCTTGATCAAGAGTGTGTGAAGCTTTTGAGAATTGTAGTTGCTCTCCATTGATGAAGCTTTGTTGTTAAAACTTTGTTTGATGTTGAAACTTTGTAGGTGAAGCTTTTGTGTTGAAGCTTTGTTGGGCACCATAAATTAATTTTGCTTCACACTATCTTGATCAAGAGTGTGTGAAGCTTTTGAGAATTGTTGTTGCCCTTCACTTGTTGAAGCTTTGTTGGCACCATAAATTGATTTTGCTTCACACTATCTTGATCAAGAGTGTGTAAGGCTTTTGACATTTGTTGTTGCCCCTCATTTGTTGAAGCTCTTGTGGTGAAGCTTTGATGTTGAAGCTTTGTAGGTGAAGCTTTGAGGTTGAAGTTTTGTTGGGCACCATGAATTGATTTTGCTTCACACTATCTTGATTAAGAGTGTGTGAAGCTTTTGAGAATTGTAGTGTTTGCACTGTTACAGAGGAGAAATGTCTAAAGCAGATGTAAGAGGGCTGAAGAGCTTGATCTTCGTATACCATGCACTGAAGCCATTGTTGGCTTGCAATAAGACTTTGTTGGTGACTATAACTCTTGTTAGGCATAAGTGCTCCCCTAGTTGAGTTGTAAAGCTTGAGGGTTTTTGATTATTTATGAATGCTAGGAGTTCACACGTACAAGTTGTACCACTCGTCTTCTGGTTGGTGGAATGAATGGTGAGTTGCTTTCATCACTTGGTTAGTCGTACGAATGTGAGTTCCTTTATCACCTTTCATCACATTTCACCACCTGGTTGGTGGCACGAAGATGAGTTCCTTCTTCACTTGGTTGGTGGCATGAGTGGCAAGTTGCCAAATGATGTTAGAGTACGGGTTGTACATTTCATCACCTGGTTGGTGACACGAAGATGAGTTCCTTATTCACTTGGTTGGTGGCATGAGTGGCAAGTTGCCAAATAATATTAGAGTACGGGTTGTACATTTCATCACCTGGATGATGGCATGAAGGAGAGTACGAGTTGTACATTTCATCACCTGTTTGGTGGCATGAAAATAAGTTCCTTCTTCACCTGGTTGGTGGCATGAGTGGCAAGTTGCCAAATGATATTAGAGTACAGGTTGTACATTTTATCACCTGGTTGATGGTATGAAGGAGAGTACAGGTTGTACATTTCATCACCTCGTTGGTGACATGAAGATGAGTTCTTTCTTCACATTTCATCACTTGGTTGGTGAGAATAAGGGCGAGGTGTCGAGGCACATTGTAGCAAGTGTCGAATGACACAAAGTATGTTGAACCCTTTCGAAGCACAGTTAGCTTATGTATGGATGTGTTGGAATGTATAATGTTTATGTATGAATGTGTTAGAATGTATGATGTTCATGTTTATTGACATGAGTGATGCTTATGAATGTTTTGCTATGCATGAAGGGATCCATGCTTTCGATATGTGAACCATGTTGGTTGTAACACTTAGTATCACATACTTCGTGTCAAAGTACGCATGTTGAAGCTCTGAGTTAGAGTATAGGGGTAGGTCAGCGTAGACCAAGTGTTCTAGTGCTAGGAATGCAAAAGACTCAAAATAAGTTGTCTGAATTCCCTCTTCTTTAAATATTTGCCGAATGGCTTGTGTGACAAAAGATCTCAAGTGGTTGAAAGTTAAAACATTTGTAATGTGTATGCCTTCTTATAATAACATTCCTTTCAGTACCCAGTCTTCCACTTTGAAAAAATGAGGCTTGGCCCCATAGTCATAATAGTCAAGGGTACATTCACCCTTGGTTGTCTTCATACGAACTTTTATCCCTCTTGTTGTAATAAGTTTGCTAAGAGTAAAAATTCTTCCTTTTACCAAGAGACATATACGATTGGTGACTTAGCAAGTAGCTAAATGAGGCAGGAGATGATGCAATGGGTGTCTGAATGGCCATGATCTCCTTACTTGGTAGAACTTGACTTCCACTTCCCACTTGCTGATAGGGGTTAACCATATGGGGGTTCCCTTAGTATGTCCTTGCTTCGGCGGAGGCGTGGTTGTAAGCCTGTGCCATCACCCGAGAGTAAGTCTTCCAAGTGTTGGCATTGATCACGTACTTGAAGAAACAATCACGTAGGCCTGCTGTGAAGGCTTTGAGGGCGGTCTTGTCATCTGCCTTAGCGCAGCGAGAATACTTATGGCTGAAGCGGCCGGCATACTTTCGTAGTGGCTCGTCCGGCTTTTGGCGAATAGTGTACAAGTCATCTGCGGAATGCAAGCGATCTGTCTGGAAGATGTGGTAAGAGATAAACAGTTTCCTCAGTTCCTCAAATGAGTCTACTGTCTCAGGTGAAAGACGACAATACCAATTCAGAGCTCCACCAGAGAAGGTAGAAGGGAAGAAAAGACATCGTTCTTCATCGGTGTGCATCCAATATACCATGGCGAACTCAAAGAGGTTAAGGTGTTCAATCGGGTCCTCCCTTCCAGTGTTGAGCTATAAGCCAAGCTTCTGCTTTGTCTTTGCTTGGAGGGGGTGTCGAGGATCCTCCTTGTAAAAAGGCCAGGCCTAGGTTGGTTCCAGTCAGGTATTTTGGCCTGACGTTCGGCCTTCAATTTGTTTACTTCCTCAAGGAGTTGTAGGACAAGGGGTCCTGAGTGGAGTCAGGTACTGCTGGATCCTTCTTCCGTAAGTCTCCATCTCCTCTTGGAAGTAGGAAAGCTTGATCAAGGGCATGAGATTTTTCTTTGGACTCACCGTACTGACTTCCAGGGCAAGCCGGTCGAAACGCCCTCGAGTCCCCTATACCTTCATATTCCTCTAGGACATGTCGCTCATTCCCTAGATTGGCAGTTAGCTTGGGGCATGGGAGATGACTGAATCTTTCAAAAACCCTTGGGTTATTGACCTTCGAGCTTATGTGGATGGGGTTCTCTCGACGTTGCCTCAGGAAGTCCCGACAGTCACGATAAACGGCTTTTGATCCTTCTACTCTTTCTGCAAGAAGGTGCCTTCCTCCACTTCTCCTGCTTTGGGTCGAAGCAGCTGGGTCGAGAGAGGTCTCATGTTGATCAACACCTTGATGAGTAACTTGCTCCCCATTAGGGATATCCATGTTGAAGGCAGGTGATCCCTCGTGTTGGGGGACACCCAGGTGGTGGTTGACTTCCTCAGGGATGATGAGTTCGTGTGTTTGAGTATGCCTAGCTTCATGGAGCATCCTGAAGAGCTTCTCATACTGCTCCTGGAGGATCTCATTCTTTATCGCTATCTTGTTGTTATGAGCCTCTAGCTCATCTACTTTAGCCTGAAGAGCAAACTTCTTTCGTTCTTTCTTTCATTGCTTTGCACTAAGTGCGAGGGGGGTGTCGTTCTGCGTGCTATGGCTCCCTTCACTCCCCATGTTGGAGAGGGGTGCCTGGTCGAAAGAATGTGTACGAATGGTGGAAACCAGCTTGACAAAGCTGGAGAGAGTAGGAATAAGTGCGATTCCCACAGACGGCACCAAATGTTGATGCACAAAATTGGCGAGGACTTTGGTACAACAGAAAATGTCAAGTTTGTGACCTTCGCTAGGTTGCTCTGGTCATTAGTGTGGATAAGTATGTAAATGAATAGAGATAGGGAAGCAAACAACACAAGATGTACGTAGTTCACCCAGATTGGCTACATCCACGGAGTAGAGGAGTTCTCATTAGATGTGAAGGGTTTACACAAATACATAGGTTCAACCTCTCTTTTAGTGAGTTCTAGTGAATAGTTTAGTACAAATGACATTAGGGATTATTGTGGGAGAATGATCCCCTTTTATAGAAGAGAGTTTCTAGTTTTGTTCTAACATTGACATGTGTCGTGTTGTGATTGGCCTCTGATATCAACACGTGTCGCGCTGTGATTGGCTTCTGATACCGACATGTGCCATGTTGTGATTGGCCTCCTAGTTGGAGGAAAAGTCTTGTGAGTCCTTGACGGTATGCTGTTGACCGGTGCTTAGTAGTTTCGGGATTGGTCAAGTATGGTACAAACAGACTACATTAAGGAATGCTGATAGCAATGAAGAATCAATCACAGAGTTTAATCATGAGTACTTCCACTACCATTTCCTTTTGCACCCTCTTTTTTTTCTTTCCCTATACACTTTACTGATTCCTCTTCTATGTTCTGCGCACCAGTGCTTTGTTCCAGATAATTAATAGGCCCGCTGATGGAGGAATCGCTGCGCTGCATATGGCAGCACTTAATGGTCACATTGAAAGTGTACAACTACTTTTGGATTTAGGGGCATCTGTTTCTAAGGTAACTGCGCAAGACGGAGCTACAGTTGATCTAATAGGTAAGTTAATCTATTATTTGCCGTTTTTCAGCAATTATCATTATCTGGTCGCCTTAGCAAATCTACGGAGTTGTATTGTAATTTTGGAACTGGATCATGCATATAACGTATATTCCAAGTCTTCAGGTGAATTTAGTTAATGCATTTGCATTTCTGGTGTTGTTTAGAAAACTATAGCAGAGTCAGATGTATTCAAGTTCCTAATACTTTGCTTAACTTCCTGTTAATGTACTTTCATGTTTAAACATTAATGTTTAAATGTTTCTGTCAGTCCAATATGATTTTGCTGGTCTGGTCATTCGGATGTATTTCCTAAACCATTTTGACAACTTTGCAGGTGCTGGAAGCACAGCCCTACAATATGCTGCATGTGGAGGAAATGCAGAATGTTGTTAAGTATGTACTTTATTCTACACAGGACTAGAAGTAAATCTTGTTACATCTCATACTGACATTTATGTTTTTCTATTACTAATTTTATGCGTTGCTGTTCAGATTTTGATTTCCCAGGGTTCCAGTCTAAGTGCTGAAAATGCGAATGGGTATGTAACGGATTCCAATGACTTTTTATTTGTTTCAAACTTTGGCATATTTATATACTTTGACCTTTGTTTTGTGGACGTAAATGTGAGTGTTAGATTTGAACTTTGTATACATGTGCCCAATTCTCAAACTCATTAATTTTTTTCGTGATTGGGAGAAGTCAACATGCGACATTGGAGTCCTGTTGGAGTTATTTGTGATCAAACTATTCTTGATCATGGCAGGAGATGATCATTTAGCCAGGACCCTTGTTCACTAAAAGCCTGTCAGTACCCTTGTTCACTTGTACTTAAGGTGACAAGAGGTGTCGTTTAGCCAAAGGGCTATTTGCTCTGTGGCTTTTAAGTGCAATTGAGGCAGTGTTCCCTATAATTTCACACGTTCTCTCTGAGTAATGTAGTGCTTTTATTATGTTAACTCTGGCAAGTAACCTGTAAATTTGGACTGTGAAGTCAATAATTAATTAGATAGATGCACAGTTTTAATAATCAGCCATGGGGCTGTAAAATTTGTGTCTTATTATGATGGATCTTGTTTGATGTGATATCAGTTGTTTATCTGCAGTCACAATCTTAACCTTATGATTAAGACTCCCTTTTTTACTTTTATTTATGGTCCTTTACTAAACCACAAACTTTCAACTTACCCCTGGTGTATGTTTTCCCTTGTTTACGGGTGGACTCCTGTGATGGTGGCTCGTTTGTGGCATAGAGACTGGCTTGAGGAAATCCTTACCACTGAAGAAGAAGGCCAGTCTCAGATTCTTCCTTCACCATACCTATCCCTTCCCCTTATGAGCATTATGAAGATTGCTAGGTGAGTATAGGTTTTTAGATATATTGACCAACTTTTTTGCTACCCAATTATTTGTTATTTCTGAATTGGTTCCATTCAAAATTTGTTGTAATTCTGATTTGCTTCAGTCAATAAATCATGTTAAATATAGATAAAAAAAAAAACAACCCAACTATAAATTTATAGTGACTTTAAATAAATTGTGTAAGAATGAAGGGCTTAATTATGAATAACCCCTTAAGTTTTCTTTTGTATAAAATGAGGCTTTTTCCTGCCCTAACTTTTCTCTAGCAACCCCTTCAATAAATTCATTGCTAATCCCTGGTTATGCAAATGAAATGCATGGATGTGGTTGAAGCAGAAAATACTTTTCACTTGCCATTATATATTGCAAGTAGATTTCTTAATAACTTGTCTGCTTATTATGTTTCTCTTGTTTGGCTGCCGGTTACAGAGAATGTGGATGGAGGAACAATGATTGTTTATCTACATGTCAAGATCCATGTGTTGTCTGTTTGGAACAGAAGTGCACAGTGGCCGCAGAAGGTATGTTTCTCTTAAAAATGCATACTATCATGATTATCTATCTCTTTTACGTTTACATGGCAACTCCACTTGATTTGATCCGTATACAAATGGGAAATTTTTTTTTGGATTGTAGAGGTTGGAAGGTTTCTATTATTCGCGTCTGAATCTTTCCAATTAAGATTGTTTCCGGGAGAAAGGGAAAAACGGTGGAGAATGATTGATGTGGAACCAGCTTCATTTAGTTATCCCTTGGTGTAGTAAATTCAAATATATATCCTCACACTCCAAAAATATCCCTGATGATGGTTCATGGAGGTAAATAAAGTAGGGAACCAGTGAGGTACTATAGAGGTAGAGCTTTAGCATCGGTTTGGGCTGAAGAAGGTAGATGCATAAATGAATGCTCTGCTAAGTCCTCAGTACTCATATTAGAATCGAAGCCGAAAAGCCTAACGATAAAGTCTTAAGCAAGCCTTAAGCTGCCAAACCAACTTTAGCTAGGGCAGAATTTTGTGGAACCAAAGTAATTGTAGCCAGTTTCTTGGTGCCTAAATGAAAAGAAATTACAGAGAGATTTTAGTTCCACAACATTAACAGAGAGATTATATTCATACACCCCAAATTACTTCTCTCACACCTTTTTATTTTTTTTTAAATATTTTTTTGATATTCTACACACCACCGACACGTGATAGAAAAAAATTAAAAAATTAAGAGTGTGGGGGAAGTAATTTGATATGTGTGAATATAATCTCTTTAACATAATATCACTAAAAAATAATATTTGAGCGCAAGTCAATAATATTTGTTTAGTATGATTCTTTTTAAAAATGAGGATGGATGAGAGTGGGAGAAAGTGCCAAAAACCCAAAATTATATTCAATCCAAATCACATGCATTACACACATGCATACATATCTCAGTGCTAAGTGAACTCAAAACCAACTTGAAAAATTAGTTACTTATTGAAAACACAAAACATTAGTTTTTAAAGTTTTTTAAACTCATGTCTCTCTCCTCTTCTTTCTATATGATCCTTTTTATTTTTTCTCTCCTCCCTCTCTAATTCCCTCTCTCTTTCTATATGTTATGATTTTTCTCTCGCGTCTCACATCTTCTTTTCTCTCCTCTATCTTCCCATCCTTCTATCTCCTCCCACTCTCTCCTCTCTCTACCTATCGGTTCTGGTTTTTCTCTCTCCTCTCTCCTCTTCCTTTCTCTTCTCTCTCTTTTGCTCCTTGCCCTCAAGCCTCGACTTTCTCTGTCTCTCTCGTATTTTTCACTTTGAATTCTCTCTCCGTTTTCTCTTCTCTCTCCCCTTCTTATTTCTTTAATTGTTAATATTTAAAAGTAGTTTTGAAGTCATACTAAACAAGTTTTTGGATCTTATAAAAAATTGCTCTTAAGAAATGGTTTTAAGAAATACTTTTGGAAATGATGAATTTTTTTTTAGTAGGATACCAGACGACCTTTAGGGTTTGGAAGATTTTAGTGATTTAGAGTTTCAATCTTTTGGGGTTTGTTGGAATCTCTCAAGCTTGAAAGGAGCACTGAAGTGAAATGGGATTCTCTTGTTTCAACTGACAAGTGAGTGACATAAAATGGTAGGGAAAATAAATAATGGATGAGAATATACCAAAGACGCTGAGATTGTGAGGGTTAAAAATATTGGATATTTGGAAATGTAACCACTTTAAAAAACACCTAATGAAACATAGCCTACCTTTTTTACTTGTAATAAAATTAACCAAAATTAAATTTAGAAAGACTTAATTACCCTTAATCTAAAACTCTCTCTTCTCTCTTTCTCTGGTCTTCGTCTCCCATGCTCCATCAGGTTGAAGAAGGAAATATTCCTTATTGCCGAAAAATCTCACAAATCCAATCCAACACAACGCTTTCGCACTTCCTTGTCCTAACACTCGTATTTCCTACCAATTTTTCCCAGAAAATTCCCAACTATTTTTCCAGGAAATTCACAAAAAGTTCCCAACTATTTTTTCCAGAATATTCACAACTTTTCAAGAGAAAATCAGTCCCAAGTTCTCAAATCTGAAAATTAGATAAAGATGTAGAATTGGATGCTATGCCTTCTTCTTTTGTGTGGCAATTAAGAGGAGGAAAGAAAGGATAAATGCTGCCAAGCAGCAAATTGACCGCAGCGATATTTGCATTTCTGAAGAGGTACCTCTTCAGCAAGTTAAAAAGTCAAAGTATAGATTGGAGAAAGAGAGGACGTGGTATTGATTGGGAAGATTTAATTATTGAAACCACCCTCATTCATAAAGTAAAAATGTAAAGGAGGAGGAATCGAGAAGAAGTGGTACAATGTGTTACTGGAATTATATGTATTTTAACTCTGGGTCTGTGTGAGAGCTTCTGCATTTTGGAACAGAAATACGAGGAATGTGCCTGCACGCCTTTGCAACTCCATGATCGAAACAACATTTTTTTACTGAATTTTGTCTAGATTTTGCAAACTTTACAGTTGATGCAATCAAGTTGCGAAAGATGGCCGAATGAAACCATAGAAACAGTGGAATGCAGGTTCCGCTAAATGAGTACGGCAGATCGTTAAGGTAATTCAATATGCCTTAACCTAAGGGCAATTAAGTCCTTTTAAACTCCACTTTTGGTTAATTTTATAACAATTGGATAGTATAGGCTATATTTCATTAGTAGGTTCTCAAAATGGCTATATTTCCAAACTTCCCTAAAAATATGACCTTGGTTTTTGTTAAGAAATTAGGGGGCCTCAAAGTTGAAAGAGGGAAGGCTCTTGAGGGCATGGTGGTTTTCCTGCTTTTGGTTGTTTAGCGTTCGTGGGTTTAGCATAAAAAAGAGGAACACGAAGGTTGAGAGATTTGGGGATGCTCATGATTTGCATTGTTGCAATTTTTTTTTGTGTTTGAGCAGAGCATCCAATGTATCTGGGTTTTCTTTACAGTAGTGACAACACATAACGAGTGCCTAACGACACACAGTGGCAACACAACACCACCTTAACAACATCATTGATGTTAATGGTGTATGTGGTTTATTCATGTTGTTTATATGGCTTTGGAGAGAGGTTGGTATTCTCTTTTGATTTAGTGTGATTCTTCTTTGGCAGTATGTTTTCTTTCTAATGGATCTTCTTAGGTGCCTTGGTGTTTATCAATTGATTAGGCAAATTGTTATATAATTCTCTCTTCCATGTTGTTGACCCTAAAAACTACCAAACCTACGTGGTGAGCAGGTCGAGTAACTAAGAGCTGACTATGTCCTTCTTGCTGTGAATGTGGGCATGCCAAATCACCGTCGAGGCGAGTCAGGTGAGTAAGATGATTGTGGTTGTGGTGTCAAATCAAACTGCAACTTTTGGACCGAGCGACTATAGTTGAGGAAAGAACACTCTTAGCCTAGGATTCTACTAACCTAAAGACAAGGTTGCTTTGACTGTGAAGTTCAATAAATGGTTCGGTTTTCAATGTGCCGAACATGAAGTAACCTAGGAAAGCTTTCTTTCGTTGAGAAAACTAATGAAGTGACCTCTTAAGATGAACGAACTAAGAATTCTTCGTCCGCCAAGACATACAAACAGAGAAGAGTGATGTTTAACCAAATTGAAGGCCTCCTAAACTAGGTAGGTTTTATAGCTCCAGTGTTGTTTAACCAAACTGAAGGTGTCATTGGTTGTTGACATAATGATGTTTAATCAAACTGAATGTCTGCCAACAGGATGGGTTCGCAAGTAGTTAGTGTTTTTCTCAGGGTAGGTGTGAGAAGATTTCACATAGACTGTTGATTTATTTGTTGAGTTGAAGATCCTTTTTCTCATTGCGAAGCCTCTTAATATATATATAGGCAAGGCCTTAAGGTTGAGCAAGTTTCCCGAGGCAGAGTTTTGATAGGATTGAGCCTCCTCGGTATTTCCCTAAATATTCCAACCTATTCTAAAACTTAATCATGATTCAGCCTCAACTTTTCTATTCAAATCAGGACTGTGAACCTAGTCCCTTTCTAAACTTAATTCCTTCTTATCAGATTAAGCATGAATTCTGATCATTTGAACAACTCTAAACTTATCAGAATAGATTATCAATCCTTAACAATTTTAGTCTATATAAGATTCAACCGAGCCTTGCTTAAATGTAACCTACCTATAGTCCTTCAGTCATAAGGACTTGCATGGGCTCTAGTTGAAGGAATTAAAAATCCCACTTTGAGGTATAAGCCAAGCGTACTAGGACTCACTGAGAAGCAAGAAGTTCTCTTAGATAACTTTTAAAATGTTCAAATTAAACAACCAAGCATGAGGTTAGGTCATGAAAAATTAATTAGAGCTTTAGAACAAGAATTTGATAGTTTTGGTTTTAACTTCCACCAACACCAACACCAACATCATATTCATTATCTTGAACATAGCGTCCAAGCCATTTCTAGAGATCATGAGGCATTACTTAACCAATTTACCAAAATGAATCAAGAACACCAATATCTTATAATGCAACAAAATGCAAGTAACACCTTAAAATGAAAATTGAAAATAGGCATAGAAATTGATATGCATAAGAATAAAGACAAAGAGGTTATTGAACCCATAAAACAAGAGGCTAATGAGCCTATAGAAAAGATAGGTTAAAATTGAGATTTTAGAAGAAGATGCTGAAATGGAGCGGTATCATAAAGATGAAGAAAAACAAGAGAGATATGAAAACTATTTTAGGAATATACCATTAGACTTAATAAAAGATGATATCTTATTAGAAGAATTTTAAAAGCAAAATTAAGAATAATGCCACCAGATATGCAAAATGAGATCCTGAGCAGAACATCACAGTCCATGAAAGAGTTACAACTAAAATTGCAATGTGCTTTTTATAAATCTATCAGTGATCCAAAACCTGGGATGTATATTATTACAAAGATATATTCATCATGTCTTTGTGATAGTACATAAAGTTGTACCTGTAAACCAGAGATTAATGTAGATATGGCCAGGGTTATATGAGATATATTAGACCATGACATTTCAGTTATGAGTATAAGAAACAACATAATGTAGTAGAAGTTATCCCAACCTTACTATTAGAGTTTGACTATTTTGATAAAATATTAATCAACCATAGTTCTCAATTAAAATCATTTTTAGAAAAGCTTAAGGAAGTAGCAGAAGATTATTTAGAAGAGTGGAAAGAAATTTATATAAGTTTCATTAGTAGCCTTCCAGATTGGTATATGAATATGCATTAAAAAAAAAAAAAAAGTTAGGCATATAGCCATGATTAATGCAGAATCCTTTAGATTATCATTTATGTATAGATGGACTCCTTCATACAAAAATATCCTAAGATACTAAGGAATCTAAATGTTAGCTTTACATGAGTTAGAAGATTTTAAGTATGATATGATATTAGTAGCAGAAGAAGAAGAAGAAGAAGAAGAAGAAGAAGAAGAAGAAGAAGAAGAAGAAGAAGAAGAAGAAATGTATATTTACAACAAGACAAAAATTCGTCATCAACCCTACTAGAAGCCTCAAAATTTCAAAACATCAGATATGTATTACAAGGTAAAAGAAGATAAAGAAAAAGAGGCAGAAATAGAAGTAAGAGATGAACAATACTGGAAGAATTTGATAGAAGAAGAATTGCATAATATTGACAACATGATCGAAGCATGAAGAGCTGGTAGCAGAGTAGCAAAAGATGAAAAGTAGTACATTAATGCAACGAGTCATATGTACTAATTTAAGTATCAGACAAAAGTGTAAACATCATTGTGGGACCCACTATGATAAAGAAATAATGGCATGAGGGTAAACAAAGAAGAAAGTTTGACCCATTATAGACTTTTCACACCAAAAATGTTCTTATGATTAAAAGTGAATAGCGATATGACCTTTTTATTAAAATTCCCTTTAAAGTAAGCTTGTTTTGGCTGATTTGTTGTCAGTGGTTGAGATTGAATCCAACAGTGTATGTCAATCTACGCAAATGGTTTGCAAAGACCGGTATGCACACTAGAATTGGCGTAACGCAGGTAGTGTTGCCATGTGAGCCCATCATGGGTTGGTCCTTTAGGGCTAATTGAGGGCTAGTAACTTGTTTTCTATAGTTTTTTTTCTTTTTAACAAACGATATTATCCACACTAAGAGATATGGGTGGGCTAAGCCTTACAATGGGCTAGTAATAACATGGTTCGAATTCGCATTTGGGGAGAATCAAACTTAAGACGTAATGTATTAGCTTTCCTAATGTAGTTGACTATTCATAATTATTAGCTTTCCTAATGTACAACATGTAAACCTAATGTATTGTTGTAAGTGTTTTATAAAGAAAAGGTAAATGATAAACACATACTATTTTTTCAGCACATACTCCTATTTAATCCTATTCGTTATTTTAATTTGATTTATTTAATCCGTTTAACTTATTTGAATCAGCTCTTAACAGAAGAATATGATATATTAAATTAAAACTCATAGATTCTTCTTTCTGGGTTTTATTTTAATAGAAAATCAGAGCATCTCTAATGAAAAAAAAAATACGAATTTGACATGAAAGTTTAGATTTGTATAAAAAAAAAAATGCAAAAACGATGTATGCGGTCAAGATGGCTATTTATATTCTCTTTAAAATTATTTATCAAGGAATTTTTCGCCCAACCAAAGATATACAAATTTTTTTTTTGGGTAAATTACACAAAATTACCTCAACTATGGGTCAAACCACAATCTCATACCTCATGTTTTAAAAATTACAATGTCATACCTCATCTTACAAATTTGTTGCAATGTCAGACCTCGGTCAGTTTGTTTGTTAATTTTTTTTTGTAAAATGCTGACGTGGCTTAGAGCAGGACCCACTTCCTGACCTAGCTGGATAAAAATATTAATTAATTAAAGATAAATTATTTAAATATTTTTATTTAAAAAATGTGGGACCTACCCTTATAATTCTCTCTTTCTCCCCCTTTCTTTTGATCCGTTCCAATGTCCTCGTCCATTTGCACCTCCCTCCCATGGAGCTCCCCTCCCTCCTCCTCCTCCATCAAGTCCCTGCCGCTGAATCCACCCCCTATAAACCCATCACACTCATCCATCTTCCCTAATCCAAAACCTCAAATCCATGCCCACTGGCACCAAGATCTTGACTTTACACTCTGGACACTCCCTCTCTGTCACCACGCTACCTTTCGACGTCCCAATCTCTCTCAACAATGTCAAGATAACTCCCGGGTCACCCATTTCTAACTTCTAACGACAAGTTCCTCATCATTTTCGGAATCGGGAACAACCCCAATTTTTATCCCCTCATCGTCATCATCTTCGTAGCCCTAGCCAGTGGCATCTTCTACCTCTACTTTGACCCCCCATCCCAACCTTCTATCTTCTTTCTTCTAGATCCGCAAATTTGACCTCATCCCAGGCCCAACGGACCTGCCTACAAAAAAAATATGGGTTTTTTTTGGTCCAAAATTTATTCTTTTTTATGAGGAGAGAGAAAGAGAATGGTGAAATTTGGAGGATAAAGGTGAAATTTTTCTGGGGAAAGAGGAAGAGAGTGGTGATTTTTTTTTTCTCTCACCCGATTTAAATTTCTGGGAAAGATGAAATGAGTTAGTGAAATTTGGAGGATGAAGATGAAGAATGGAGGAAGAAAGAATCTCAGGGAATTGGATGTGAGAGAGAGAGGAGAGAGAAAGGATGTGAGAGAGAGGAGAAAGAGATCGGATGTGAGAAAGGGGAGAGAGAGAAAGGGTGGGTCCCACATGTTTTTACAAAAATATTTAAATAATTTTATCTTTAATTTATTAAAATGTAATTAATATTTTTATCCACTTGGCGAGGGAATGGGTGACATGTGACAACCCGTCCCAAATAAATATATATTTTCTCCCCGAATGTGTGAAAATGACGATTATGCCCTCGTTGGCTTGCTGACGTGGATGTACGTATATAGTTTTAAATTATTTTTCCCGCTAATGTGATCAAATTGTACTCAACGCCATGAGAGCGTTGACGCAAGTTAGGGCCGAATTGGGTTCGTAGCGAAAATATTACTAAGGAATAAGTGAAATTTGGGTTGGTTTCTTTTTAGTGGGACTCAATTGTTTGAGCCCTAAACATTGTAGCCTGATAGGAGCATATTCATGCGACTTAAATAGCTTGTTCTCGTGCATTTACGTTATGTTTCTTTAGTTATTTTAGTACTTTAAGCTATTTTCGTGTGTTTGTAGGTCCAAAGGGCTAAAGGAGCAAAAAGATGCATTTTGGAGCACTTTTGGGCTAAGGACGGATAGCTTATGCTTGAAGCCAAAGTGTTGGACGAAATTGAAGACCTAATTGGAGCCAAAGTGTTGGAACCTTGTTCTCTTTAGTTTTAGGACATTTAAACCTTTCCTATTCCCAATCATGCCATGCATAACACACATCCATTCTAACACATTGTCATTGCACATGCATTTCCTTCATTAGTTAACCCACATGCACTTATCACTTATCATCACCACTTAACCACTTATCATATCATAACCACATATCATATCACTTATCACTTATCACTTAACATATCATCTACACATTTCAACCATCCACCTACTTCACCTACAACATCCACCTACTTCACCTACAACATCCACAACATCCACCTACTTCACCTACAACATCCACCTACAAATGACATAGCCATATGTTCCCTCCACTACTCCTATAAATACCCTTGCATTCATTCATTCATGGACATCTCATTTCATACACAACACACCATTTTTCCATTTCCCTATTAATCCAAACACCACTCCCCAAACTATTCACACCATCAAACTATCCTTAGACCTTGTGCTACAACAACGAGGAAGAGAAGAGTGCCTAAACGTTCATACAATTCAAGTTTGAGTTGTTGGAATGTTTAGGTGTTTCTTTGATTTCAATGTTTAAATTCAATTCTCTTTGTTTGTACGTATGAGGAATGGAAGAGAAGAGTGCCTAAACGTTCATACAATTCAAGTTTGAGTTGTTGGAATGTTTAGGTATTTCTTTGATTTCAAAGTTATAATAAACTAAACCCCCTTTAGCTAGGGGGTGATTCGAAATATATGTTTATGCTTGCATTTTGATTTGATTAATTCTAATTGCGTTTCATAAGTTGTGGTTCAATTTGTTTAACCGTTTGATTGATAACTTATTTATGAATGTTTATTAAGAATGCGCGCTTAATTTTCATGCATCAATATGACGCTAGAATATAAGTGAGTTTCACCTAATAGTTACGAACTTATATTCACAAGTAGTGGAGGTTGCTTATAAACAATCGCGTTAAACGAATTCTTGGCATAAGTTTCATGCGTAGTCCATAGTAACGAATGCCTCGTCAACACTTAAAGTTTTCATGATGCTTAATGATCTTTGATTGTATCTTTATTGTGCTTTTCACGTAAAGGACTTTTGGAGAATGTTGTGAATTGCGTTGCGCTAACCCATCCAATTCATTAACTTAAGGAAAACTTGACGGTTAATTTAAGCGGACCTAATTGACCCGGGGCGTTGAGAATTAATGATTTGTTGAAATGCAATTGGAAATCGTTTTATTATGCAAGTATAACATATGTGGAGATGAACCCCGTAGCTAACTTTCCATCCATTTGTTCTTTCTTTTCTTGTTTCTGTTTTCATGTTTAATTTAACTTGTTATTCAATTATGTTAAACATGTGAAACTAATTTCTTTTTAGTTAGAGGCGAATTTGAAGCCATGGACATATGTTGGTTATGATTTGATTTACTCCAGTTATGAATTCATGAACTTTAGATGTGGGTTACTTTTCTGTTTTGATTAAGAACTTGTTTATGTATGTGGGTTGAGGGTCGACACTTAATTTGCATGCCTAAGATTTGATGCTAGGATATAAGGGAATTTCACCTAATCGTTATGAACTTATATTCATGAGTAGTAAAAATCGCTAGTCACGATTGTGTTTAGTAAACCCTAGGCTGGATTAACATGCGTATTCCATAGTTATGAATGCCTAGTCAATGTTTATGATTTCCGTTGAACTTAATGATCTTTGTTGAATGTCTCTATCATGCGTATTCCATGTGAGAGACTTTGATTAGGAATAATTTGGTTGTAATGCGTATCCCATTCAATCCAATGAATCTAGGGAAATCTGAAGGTTAATTTAAGCGGACCTAATTAACTTGGAGCATTGTCATTCATCGTTTGTTGAAGTCATAACTGGGAGTCAAATTATATGCTTATGTTCATGTGTGGATAAGGAACCCTCTAACTAGTTTTTCTTCATTCTATTCCATCAATTTCGTTTGTACAATCTGTTTTGTTTCCAAGTTTCTATTTTAGTTTAATTTCGTCCAAAACAAATCCCCCATTTATTTTAAAGTGTTAGATTAGTTAGAAATACATTTATTTTGTGTTTTTACGTTTTTTTGAGTCAAATCCAAGTGATTAACAATCCCTCCTAATCCCCGGTCCAGAACGATCCCTACTTATACATATACTACAATTTGACGAAAAGAGGGTTTAATTTGTGTGCGTATAAATCTCGCATCAAATTTTGGCGCCGTTGCCGGGGATTAGAAAATTTGCTAATCCCTTGGATTGTTTTATTTTCGTTTGTTTTTATTTTATTCCAGTTTCTTAATCTTGTTTTGTTTCTTGTTCTAGGTACTAGTTTATGACTCGGAGTTCTCATCCGATTCGTGAACATATCCTGGAGTGATTGGGTTCTTCGTCCGGCTGCAAGACGTAAAAGAAAGCGCTACTTGGGAGGCAACCCAATGCACCGAATAAAACAAAGCATGTTCAAAAAAAAAAAAAAAAAAAAAAAAAAAAATGGCAGAACGATGGAGGCTTCACAAAGGTTGTTTACTTAAAGACCCACTACGTGGCAAAACTCTTGAAGCGGAAGGCATCGGGATGGAAGGCATCGGGACGGAAGGCATCGGAGCAGAAGACATAGAAGCGGAAGGCATCGGAGCTGGAGGCATCGAAGATAGAGCATTCGAGGCCTCAATACTTGGCCAAACGCTGGATGATCCAGGAAAAAGGTGCCTCTGGAGGAAAGACGAAAACCTTTGACGGTCACTTTGAATCCGACCTTCAGACTCTTGCAGCTCATCAAGCTTCCTCTTCATGCCCGTCGAATAGTTGTTGGCAAGCACGTGCAAACTTCTATTCTCATGCTTAAGCAGTTTGATCTCCTGCTTAAGACTTTCCACCTCTGCCATCAATGATTCCACCTGACGGGAGCGGGCAAGCAGGCGTTGGCCCATGTTGGACACAGAACTCGCACACTGAACACTAAGTGCGAGGGACTCTTGAACGGCCAACTCATCGGACCGTCCTGACAGCAGCCTACTATCTTTTGGAGTGAGGAGGTTCCTAGCTACTATTGTAGCTGTTGTGGCGTCCTGCATCACGGAGTCTTCACCTGTGAGAGGACCGTTAGAAGATAAGAAAGAAGGGCGCCATACGTTACCTTGACGCGGCGCGGCCGTATCACTGCTGAGACTCAATTCTAAGCTAAGGTTCGATGGGTTTGCCATTTTTCAAAAGTGTTCAAAGAGATGGGGTGGATGGAGTTAATTCTCAAAGGGCCGGAGTCGATTTTCAAGAATGGGAATTCTTCAGAGTGTGTTTGTTGTGGTGATCGATAGCTCTATAAGAAGCCAAGGCGACGCGTCCACCAATTCGAAAAGCCGGAATTTCCGGCGTAATTTAGGCGACGCGTTCTCTGCTTTTCAGAAGATGCGTTCAACTTTGTCAAAAGATTTCTGACAAAGCTGAAAACACGTGGAGGCCATCATCGCAACTACACATCTTTAGCCGACAAAGCGCAAAGTTCGGCGATGCTTTCTCTGCTTTTCAGAAGACGTGTGCAGCTTTGTCAAAAGGAGCCGCATCTGCACTACCACGTGTCGTTCAGAAAGCGAAGGGGCGCCTGCTCAGAAATCGAAGAGGCGTATTCAAAGATCGAAGAGGCGCCACTATTTCAAAAAGCCGGATTTGCGGGATCAAAACGTTTGTCGACAAGGGTAAAAGGTACCACCACTTGATATTATCTCTATATATGTCGACCTTCGTCTTTTATGGCAGGGCAAACCTGAAGAAAATGCCCAACTCTCTCTCACCTCTGAGGGCGCACTCCCAGCAAAGCCTTTCGAAATACTCAATTCTTTCTTCTTCCCCAAAGATGATACCAGATGCCTGGAGTACATATGACCCAGGAGGAAACGGCGGATTGAAGCATGTGCTGATTCATTCACCGCTTCTTCAAAGCAAAGGTATCTCATATCATCAAGGTCAAAAGCAAAAATATCTCATATCATGCTCTTTCCCTGTCTTTTTCTTTGTCCTTGTTCTTACTTGCATGGCAAAGTAAAAGAAGCAATCAGCCGGCACTTGGAGTCAGTCTACCGATCTGGAGCCAACTGCCTGGAATCTATTCCTGATTGCTTACCTAGCGTTGCTCTCGAGTAGTCATCTTCAACGGTTGATACACTTCCAGAGAAGGGACCACTCCTGCAAAGATTGAACAAAGAAACAGATAACAGAAGGAAGCTCAGACCTTCGGGGGAAACCAAAAGAACCATCCTGCTGCCCAGTTCAAGAAGTAGCACAAAGGAAAATCAACGATGGGCAGAAACCAGTTCAAGAGTAAGCCTGTGGAATCACAAAGATCAAAGCCTCAATGCAATCACCAAGGAGAAGAGGGAATTTACACTCCATAACCAGATTTGCGTCCCTAAACTCTTCTCTTTGTTAATTACATTCTGCCATGTTTAATATGTTTAGTTGCTTTTTGTGTGTTTACTTATGTTTTGTGTGAATCTATGCTTAAAACATTGAGGACAATGTTTGATTTAAGTGTGGGGGGGTAACTAAAGTGTTTTGATGCAAATTCGTAGGGTTTTATCCACCATAACTTCTAATGTTGTTCCTTGCTGTTTTAAGGTGTTTTTAAGTTGTTTTAGAGTGTTTTAGTGTGTTTTGTTTTATAATTCAAAAATCCCATAAAAATTTGAAGAATTGTTTTGAAAAACCCAAAAAGAGTTGTTTTAAAAGTCATTTTTGTGTGTTTTTGTCTTAGGGTACCTTCCAACACAATGATAAGGATTTGGTTTATAATTGCATGACGGTTAGAAAGAGTTATAAACATAGAGAAAAGTTTGATTTACTCTTGGTATATGCTTGGTTATGGTTATAATGTATGACTTCACATGCAATCATAAAAGAAAAATTCGTTTTTGTAACATGCTTGAAGGAAGAAACTCAAACAAACGCTACATCCCTGTGAGACTCGAGCCATTACTTTCTTTGGAGAGTTATTTTCTGTGATTCTTTATTTTCTAAAGTTGTTGCATGATCTCATTATTCCTTGCTTGGTTGCTACTTAGAATGCAATTGTATCATGATAGAACTAAATGCTAGAACTCATGCCCATTTCATTCAAAGCATGTTATTGATTTGCATAACACA
Source organism: Pyrus communis (assembly GCF_963583255.1). Classification (NCBI taxonomy): domain Eukaryota; kingdom Viridiplantae; phylum Streptophyta; class Magnoliopsida; order Rosales; family Rosaceae; genus Pyrus; species Pyrus communis. The sequence goes on along the minus strand of NC_084806.1, from coordinate 24,788,828 downwards.
TATTCAAGAAGAAGTTGTGTAGTGACCACCACCATAGCCAAATAGCCTTACTTCCCATACTTCGTATATGTTGTAAGTTTTAACCCCGTTGAGCCTTGTTTAGCCTTTATTCTTTGTTTACCCACATTTTCCTCACCTAGCCTAGTTTAGGACAATCCCCACCCTTGTTCTTAAAAGATAGCGAGCATGACTTAATTGAATTCCTTTTGAGTTACATTATGAAAGAAAATAAGTGTGGGGGAGAGAATGTTTAAGTGTTTATGTTTTGAGATTCAAAAGAAAAGAAAAAAAAAAAAAAAAAAAAAAAAAAAAAAAAAAAGAGAAAAGAAAGAAAGAAAGAAAAAAGAGCTTGAAAAAAAAAAAAAAATGAAAGAATAAGTGATTGAAGAAAGGTTCCAAAACACCAATTCTGGGCGTAAATTGTCTAAATTCTCCCTTTTCGTTCAAAAGTTGAGTTTTCATTCGAAAGTGAATTCTAAGTTGATTCAAATGCTTTGCTCACTATTTCTTTAAGAACCTTTGTTTTCCATATCCCTTCTTTGTTATCCACATACCCCAAGCCCCGTTACAACCATTGACTTCTATCTTGAGTGTTGTGTATTTCAATTTGTGGAGTTTGAACTTGGTATGAGCTTATGGTATCACTGGTTCTCGCGTCTAAGTAGTAGCATTCCATTCATGAGATCATATCTAAACATGCTTATTAACTCCAGAAATTGCTTCCTTTGAAATACATATATGTGAGTGTTCGTTTTTATGATTACATCAATCTTCTCACATATACCTAGTGTAGGGTGTGTAGTCAGAAAATCTGTGTGAAAAACGAGAGTACATCTAGTAAGAAATTGAGGGAATTCTCTAAGGCATGTTACTACATTCAAAACATGGTTTTAAATGCTTAATTGTGAACTAGTATGTGGTGACTATGAGTAAGAATGTACTTAAGTGTAAAGATGGCTCAAATCTGTGAGAATAATGATTTTTAATTTGTCATGTGCATTGGAAGTCCCTGATACGATTGTTGGAAGGTGTAGGTTGTGTTTTGTTCGTTTTGTCTAGTTTCGTGTTCTTTTGTTTTGTTTTGCTCGAGGACTAGCAAAAGATAAGTGTGGGGGTATTTGATAGGAGCATATTCATGCGACTTAAATAGCTTGTTCTCGTGCATTTACGTTATGTTTCTTTAGTTATTTTAGTACTTTAAGCTATTTTCGTGTGTTTGTAGGTCCAAAGGGCTAAAGGAGCAAAAAGATGCATTTTGGAGCACTTTTGGGCTAAGGACGGATAGCTTATGCTTGAAGCCAAAGTGTTGGACGAAATTGAAGACCTAATTGGAGCCAAAGTGTTGGAACCTTGTTCTCTTTAGTTTTAGGACATTTAAACCTTTCCTATTCCCAATCATGCCATGCATAACACACATCCATTCTAACACATTGTCATTGCACATGCATTTCCTTCATTAGTTAACCCACATGCACTTATCACTTATCATCACCACTTAACCACTTATCATATCATAACCACATATCATATCACTTATCACTTATCACTTAACATATCATCTACACATTTCAACCATCCACCTACTTCACCTACAACATCCACCTACTTCACCTACAACATCCACAACATCCACCTACTTCACCTACAACATCCACCTACTTCACCTACAACATCCACCTACAAATGACATAGCCATATGTTCCCTCCACTACTCCTATAAATACCCTTGCATTCATTCATTCATGGACATCTCATTTCATACACAACACACCATTTTTCCATTTCCCTATTAATCCAAACACCACTCCCCAAACTATTCACACCATCAAACTATCCTTAGACCTTGTGCTACAACAACGAGGAAGAGAAGAGTGCCTAAACGTTCATACAATTCAAGTTTGAGTTGTTGGAATGTTTAGGTGTTTCTTTGATTTCAATGTTTAAATTCAATTCTCTTTGTTTGTACGTATGAGGAATGGAAGAGAAGAGTGCCTAAACGTTCATACAATTCAAGTTTGAGTTGTTGGAATGTTTAGGTATTTCTTTGATTTCAAAGTTATAATAAACTAAACCCCCTTTAGCTAGGGGGTGATTCGAAATATATGTTTATGCTTGCATTTTGATTTGATTAATTCTAATTGCGTTTCATAAGTTGTGGTTCAATTTGTTTAACCGTTTGATTGATAACTTATTTATGAATGTTTATTAAGAATGCGCGCTTAATTTTCATGCATCAATATGACGCTAGAATATAAGTGAGTTTCACCTAATAGTTACGAACTTATATTCACAAGTAGTGGAGGTTGCTTATAAACAATCGCGTTAAACGAATTCTTGGCATAAGTTTCATGCGTAGTCCATAGTAACGAATGCCTCGTCAACACTTAAAGTTTTCATGATGCTTAATGATCTTTGATTGTATCTTTATTGTGCTTTTCACGTAAAGGACTTTTGGAGAATGTTGTGAATTGCGTTGCGCTAACCCATCCAATTCATTAACTTAAGGAAAACTTGACGGTTAATTTAAGCGGACCTAATTGACCCGGGGCGTTGAGAATTAATGATTTGTTGAAATGCAATTGGAAATCGTTTTATTATGCAAGTATAACATATGTGGAGATGAACCCCGTAGCTAACTTTCCATCCATTTGTTCTTTCTTTTCTTGTTTCTGTTTTCATGTTTAATTTAACTTGTTATTCAATTATGTTAAACATGTGAAACTAATTTCTTTTTAGTTAGAGGCGAATTTGAAGCCATGGACATATGTTGGTTATGATTTGATTTACTCCAGTTATGAATTCATGAACTTTAGATGTGGGTTACTTTTCTGTTTTGATTAAGAACTTGTTTATGTATGTGGGTTGAGGGTCGACACTTAATTTGCATGCCTAAGATTTGATGCTAGGATATAAGGGAATTTCACCTAATCGTTATGAACTTATATTCATGAGTAGTAAAAATCGCTAGTCACGATTGTGTTTAGTAAACCCTAGGCTGGATTAACATGCGTATTCCATAGTTATGAATGCCTAGTCAATGTTTATGATTTCCGTTGAACTTAATGATCTTTGTTGAATGTCTCTATCATGCGTATTCCATGTGAGAGACTTTGATTAGGAATAATTTGGTTGTAATGCGTATCCCATTCAATCCAATGAATCTAGGGAAATCTGAAGGTTAATTTAAGCGGACCTAATTAACTTGGAGCATTGTCATTCATCGTTTGTTGAAGTCATAACTGGGAGTCAAATTATATGCTTATGTTCATGTGTGGATAAGGAACCCTCTAACTAGTTTTTCTTCATTCTATTCCATCAATTTCGTTTGTACAATCTGTTTTGTTTCCAAGTTTCTATTTTAGTTTAATTTCGTCCAAAACAAATCCCCCATTTATTTTAAAGTGTTAGATTAGTTAGAAATACATTTATTTTGTGTTTTTACGTTTTTTTGAGTCAAATCCAAGTGATTAACAATCCCTCCTAATCCCCGATCCAGAACGATCCCTACTTATACATATACTACAATTTGACGAAAAGAGGGTTTAATTTGTGTGCGTATAAATCTCGCATCATAGCCCAACTAGGGCTTGAGAACCTTTTATTTCTGACCTATCCCGTCACATAAACATGTGCCAAACCCTTCCCCCTCTCCTTCTTTCTTGAACCCTCTTTCTCGTCCGTACAACCGTAGACCAATTGTGCAGAAAACCCTCCAAACCTCACAGATCGACCTTTCTAAGACCATCATCACTGTTCTCTTGACTCCACAAGACTAGTGGTACCATTAGTTTGAAGAAAGGACATCGGGAACCCAAGAACTCGTGAGCTCTGGTGGGGTGGAAGTTGTCGAGATTTTTCAAGGTTTTAAGGTCAAAAAAATGGTCCTAACCAACTCTATTGGGACCCTAGGTTAGTTTTGAAGTGACTTGGATGTCGGAATAGGCTAGTTCGCAGAGTTTCAGACCTTGCCGAAATTTTGAAGGATTTTCCGACTATTTTTCGTCGGTTTTAGGACTTCAACTAGGTAAGGTTATGTTCTTCTTGTTGAAAGCTTCAAATTCATATAAGATTTGTTGAATTTGGTTGAAAAATGAATAAGAAAATGAAGTTTTAAATTTTTCCAGAATCCGGTGTTGCAGACAGAGGTTGGCGGCGGTTCCCGACGAGTCACTGGCGAAGGAAAGGGAATATTCTGTCAACTTTGATGGAATATACTGATGACATTAGGTAATTTTAACGGAATATTCTAGGAATTAAATGGAATATTCCGTAATGCCGTTAGAGATTCCGTCAATGTGCCAGGCACATGCCTGCGCGTGGTCGGCGCGTGAGACACCATAAAATTTTTCTAAAAATATGGGGATGCTCGTGGTGTTGAGTTGGCCACTATGGTATATTCAAACACCCCAATTGAGCAACGTATGATAAGTTATTACACGGTTTTGGTTATGTGTTTAAGATTAACAATAAATTAGTTGTATCGCATCTATATGAGGCGTTTCCGGAGGACGAGTGTAGCTAGGCGAGACTCGGGGGTTACGACCCTGCTACATACCAGTGAGTGGGCTTTTGGTCTTCTATATATACGTGTATATGTTTTCCATTTTCCCAAGAATGGTTTTAAATGGATTTACATTTTTAAATGCCATGGCAATTGCATTACATTTTAGTATATGCATCAATATAGATATACATATTATTGCATGACGCTGCAGACGCCCAGGTAAGCTTTAGGTGAGTGCATATTGATGATAGTAATTACAGTGTGAGTGGTTATGTTTAGATGCATTTAGTGCTCATTATCCTGCACCTCGGTTTTAGTGCTCCGCTAGAGGCCAGGGCCTAGCCTTCACGTGATCGTTCACCTCCCGCACCACACGCTCACCTTGGATCCAAGGCAAGTGCCAGCCTATCGTACATGCCACATTAGGTGGTTTCGACTCGTAGGTGACTTGAGATACTTCGCACAACCTTCACGTGATCATAGCACTTGAGCGTATCTGTTTACACCCGGCCTATCGGACTCGTGTGTAAGAATTGGTAGATGTCACATCCCGGCCCAAACCCCTACCACATCTTGGGCTCGACTCCATCGTAGCAAGATATTGTCTGCTTTAGGCCCTAACCACGCCCCCAAGATTTTGTTTCTGGGAGCTCACACAAGAACTTCCCAGTGGGTCACCCATCTTGGTATTGCTCTCACCCCCAACTCGCTTAACTTCGGAGTTCCAATGGAACCCGAAGCTAGTGAACTCCCAAAAAGCCTCGTGCTAGGTAGAGATGGGAATATACATATAAGGTTTACATGATCCACTCTCCTGGGCAATGTGGGATGTTACAATCCACCCCCTTAGGGGCCCGACGTCCTCGTCGGCACACATCCGGCCAGGGATTGGCTCTGATACCAAATTGTCACATCCCGGCCCGGGCCTCCACCACATCCCGGGCTCGACTCTACTGTAGCACGATATTGTCCGCTTTGGGCCCCGACCACGCCCTCACGGTTTTGTTTTTGGGAGCTCACATGAGAACTTCCCAATGGGTCACCCATCCTGAGATTGCTTTCGCCCTCAACTCGCTTACTTCGGAGTTCCGATGGAACCTGGAGCCAGTGAGCTCCCAAAAAGCCTCGTGCTAGGTAGAGATGGGAATATACATATAAGGCTTACAAGATCCACTCCCCTGGGCGATGTGGGATGTTACAGTAGAGGAGATATAGGCTCAGCCATACAGGTCACATTAGGTGACTCTGGCTAACATATCAATTTACACTGAATTATTTCACCTGGCTTACTTAATTCATTGCTGAGATACTTGACATGGCATATACTTGGTTTTCACTACTCTTGAGCATGATTTCTACATACATATGTATTACTATTTTCTAGGAAATTATATGGGTTTTACGGTGAGGGGTTATTATTTTTGGAAAGGGAAATGGTTTTAAAAAGTTTTGTTTTGCCCACTCATGTTTTCTGTTTTGCGCCCCTCTAGGTTCTAGTCAGTCGTTCATGCTAGTGGCTTACGAGGACTCTACGGCGGTTCTAATAGACTTTAATTAATGTAGGAACTTTATTTCATAACCTGTATAATTAATACTTAGCTTGCTGGACTGCACTTAGGTTACCTATGCTCTGAATATGTGTATTTACACTCTAAATACCTTCACTCGCACTTATATATTTGTCTAGTGTAAGTTAGCTAGTTTGGTTTTTGTTCACCCACATTTAGCATTGCACACATGGCTACGTCACCCTCACCCTCACGTGACAGCCAGCATGCCTCGATTTTGGTCGGGGTGTGTCAGTTTGGTATCAGAGCCTAGGTTTGGCAGTCCTGTATATTTTGTGGGTATTCTAATCATTTTGAATGTCTTATGTCAGAACCATGCCGGCTCGTAGAGAGCCATGTACTTCCTCCGAGTCTAATTTTCCAGACATTGCCCAACTTGGTGAAGCCATAGCTAATGCCATTCAGTCCACAGTTCACCCTCCCCAGAGAACTCCCTTGGAGACTGTATATAACTTAAAGTTGAATAATTTTGTTGGTATTGAGGAGCCCAAGGGAGCTGAGCGTTGGCTCAATCATGTCGAGAAAACCTATCGGGTGATGCAGCGACAGGGGAATTTCCCTGAGGATAGATGGGTCGAGATGACTACTTGGTTTTTGGGTGAAGAGGCTGCATCCTGGTAGAGGCAAGAATCTTTTCAGTTGTCACTGGAAGAAGCTGCAAATTGGGAGGTTTTTAAGCATTTATTCTAGAAGAGATTTGTATCTCCAGAGTATTTGGATCGTAAGAAGGAAGAATTCTCACGTTTGAAACAGGGGAAAATGTCAGCTAATAAGTACTATAGAAAGTTTATTAATTTGTCCCAATATTGTCCAGAGATTGCTGAAAATCCTGCCGAAATGCTTCGACGATTTAAGTGGGGTACCTGAAAGAAGTGGCATTCTATGACGACTACGACTCCCTGCTCTACATATCAGGAGTTTTATGAAGTTCTACTTCGGGTTGAGGACTCTGAGAATGCTCCAGATGATAGTGAGGAGGAAGAAGAAAAAGATAATAACCAGAATAAAAATAATAATAAAGATAAAGGCCATTCATCATATGGACTTCGCAAGACGCAGAGTTTTAAAAAAAGTGGTACTAGTTCTGGTTCTTCTAATGGGGGCTCGAGTTCCATTGTACCGCGGAGGGGTGGCCGTTCAAGAGGTTCCCGCTTCCAGAGACAAAGAGATTTTAGTGGTTCTGGTGGTCCATTCTACCGTAGATGTAATAGTCGACATTTTGGGGATTGTAGACAAGGCAACAAAGGATGTTTTGTTTATGGTTAGACGGGACACCAAGCTAATCAATGCCCACATAACCAACAGAAGCCCCAGCCACCTGCCTTGCCACCACCAGTTCCTATTCAGCAAGTCCCAAGGCTTAGTGGTTATACCCCGACGGGTTATAGGGGTGCATATCATTATCAGGGAGATATAACTCCTTATTTTGGATGACTGTATCAGTACCCACACGATCCGTATCACCAGGGAGGACTGTATGAAAACAAATGCAAATCAACAGTAAATCTAGAAGTATGTCACATCACAATATCTCAACAGTAATATAAGCAAAATCAGGTGTTTAAACGATCTATACTAACACACTTGTTGGAGTCACCTAATGCGACATGTACGACTAAACTGATGCTCATCAATCTATGCTAGCACACGAGTCAGAGTTGCCTAATGCGACCTGTACAACAAGACTTTGTGTAATCATAATACACGCGCTAATGCTACAATCATGTTAAGACTGGCGTTAATCGTGGTCACCTACGAGTCGGAGTTAACTAATGCAACATGTACAACAGGACTGGCACCTACTTGGATCCAAGGCGACCGTGTGGTGCGGAGGTGAACATACACGTGAAAGACTGGCGCTGGCCCTAGGCGAGCACTAACACTGAGGTGCAGCAATGATGAGTATGCTACATAAATATAAGCATGCCATAACGATTCAATAATTCTAATCAACTTAATAAACTTACATGCATATTCCATATGATTATTTTAACATTTCACAACAGTACAACATTTGTTATAACGTTATTTAATCATGGCATGATATGCATAAATCAATTCAAAAGCAATTGTGCAAACTATAAAGTTTATATATATACACACACACACACACACGAAAACAAATGCCCACTCATTGATATGTCAATGGATCGTAATCCCCTAGCCTCACTTGTCCTCGTACGTCCTCGGGATAATTTTCACCTATATGTGAAATAACTAAAAGTAATTAATTAATTCACATATACTAAAAGCTAGGAAAACTCCCTATAGTTTGCTCAAACGGAAGGTTAAAATATACGAAAACACTTTACACGACGTCACGGACCCATACGTGTCAAGCAATCACCGGCTGGAGACCGAACGCGCCCTCACGAGCCGCCTAGCCCACAGCCACATGCGCCCCCACGTGCAAGTCAGAGACTAACTGAACGGCGTTACCTGACGCCGTTAGAATATTCCATCAACTTTGACAGAACATTCTTCATCTTCTCCGGTGAATCTTGCCGTCCGCCGGCGTTTAGTTCACCGGTTTTTGGAAATTTTCGCCAATTTCTGGGAAAATTTTCAAAACCTCATAACTTGCTCATTTCCCAACCATTTTCAACGATCTTTATATGGAAATGAAGCTCTTGAGGAGTAAAACAAGATTGTACCTTTCAAAGTACAAAAAGTGGACAGGAATGGACTGAAAAAGCCTTGAAAGGTTCGGCTTATTTTTCGACTCCTCGAAAACGTGTGTTCTCGCGTTAACTCCATTCCAAACTTAGTCTAGAGACTCCAGGGAGTTGACTAGGTGCTTCCACAACCTTCAAAAACTTGTAACTAGACCGGGATCACGTCGGAGCAAACTTGTCCGAGTTGGAGCTTCCGAGTTGATGAGTCAAAACTTGTCCATTTGAGAATCAGTTTGTACGGTTGGGTTCGTGGGTTCGAGAAGAACATGATGGTGGGGTTTTTAAGTTAGATCTGTGAGGTTTTAAAGGTGGTCCTTATAATTGTAGAAAAGAGAAAGTGACGGGTGAGGAGAGAGATATATATGTTTTCTGATTGGCTGAAAAGAAGAGAGAGATTGCTGTCAGATTGGCTAAGAAAATGCGGGAAGGTGACTGATTGGTGGGTGAGGGAAAAAGAGCAGGGGTTCAATTTTTAAAGAAGAAAATTGATAAGGTTTTGTACAGCGGAAATCCAGTGAAATCTAACGTGCCTTATAAAAAATAGTGGTTTTCAAACACTGAATAAATAACACGCACGTGAATAAATCTACCTGTTTTTAACACACTTTAGTTTAATGTAACTTTTTCGTTACGACTCTTATCTACACATACTAATTAATTATGATAACCAGGAAAATAATTTAAAACCGAATAACCACGTCCACGTCAGTTTGCCAACAAGGACATAAATGTCAATTTACATGTTTGGGGAAAAATTACATAGAAAATTAGGGACGGGTGGTCACAATCTACCCCCCTTAAGAAAATTTCGTCTCAAAATTTCAACACTACTAAAGATCGTAGTCAAAGAACAGACGTGGATAGAGATCTTGCATACGCTTCTCTGTCTCCCAAGTAGCTTCCTCAACATAGTGGTTCCTCCATAAGACTTTCAGCATACGATCGGTCTTGTCCTAAGAACTTTGTCTTTCCAGTCAAGAATCGTCACTGGAATCTCATCATAAGTCAAATCCGGATTCATCTCTAACGGCTGAGGAGGAATCATATGTGACATATCAGAGACATATCTTCATAGCATGGACACGTTGAATACATTATGCATTCTCGAAAACTCTGGAGGTAGATCAAGTCGGTAAGCAACTTCACCAACTCGCTCAATGATTTGGTATAGCTCGATGTAATGAGGGCTTAGCTTTCCTTTCTTCCCAAATCGTACAACATCTTTCCATGGCGACAGCTTTAAGAATACCCAATCTCGAACCTTATATACTTTGTTGGTTGAATGTATGTCTGCTATACTCTTTTGTCGATTCTGGGCTGCTTTCAGATTAGCTTTTGTCACTTGAATTTTCCATGTCGTCTCATATATGATTTCAGGACCAACCAAAACTCTTTCGCTGACCTTGGACCAACACAAAGATGTAAGACATGGTTTCCCATACAACGCCTCAAATGGTGACATAGCAATGTTGGAGTGAAAGTTGTTGTTGTAGACGAATTCTATCAACGGTAAGTGTTTGTGCCAAGCGTCTCTAAACTACAGTACTAAAGATCTCAGCATGTTTTCCAGCATCTAAATAGTTCTGTCTGACTGCCCATCGGTTTGAGGATGATAGGCGGTGCTATAGAGTAACTTCGACCCTAAAGCTTCTTGAAAAGCTTCCCACAATTTTGAAGTAAATCTGGGATCCCCGGTCAGAAATAATACTAACTGAAACACCATGATACTTGACGATTTCAGAGACGAAAAGTTCGACCAACCGACTTAGTGAGTAATTCTCATGAACAAGTAGAAAGTGCGCTGACTTGGTAAGTCGATCTACTATCACCCAAATACAGTTATTGTCGTTTCGTGTATGAGGTAACTTGTACACGAAATCCATTGTGATATCTTCCCATTTCCACTGAGGTATGGGAAGTGGTTGCAGCAACCCGAATGGTTTCTTTCTTTCAGCCTTGACCTGTTGACAGACCGAACAACGACTCACGTACTCCGCAATTTCTCTTTTCATTCCTGGCTAGTAGTAGAAAGCTCGGTTACTATGATACATCTAAGTACTTCTGGGATGCATCGCATAAGCAAAGATATAAGCCTCATCAAGTTTTTTTTTCTTCCGTTCTTCCATATTCGGTACATACATCCGATCGCCTTGCATAAGTATACCATTAGGCCTTCGAATCTTAAGATCTCTCCTATTGTCGTTCAACACTGCCTGCTTTAACTCCTTGGCTTCTAAGTCGTTCATCTAGGCCTCGAGAACACGATCCAACAAAACTGGCCTAACTTGGAAGTTAGCAAGTAGAGCTCCTTGGTGATCCACTTCTAAAGCCGCTCCAATAGATATTAGGTCAGTCAAAAAAGGAACACGACATGCATAAAAAGCATTAAGTCGGCTATGAGATTTCCTGCTGAAATCATCTGCTACAGTATTCGCACAACCAGGGTGATACTAGATAGTGCAATCGTAATCGCTAATTAATTCCATCCATCTATGATGTCGAAGATTAAGTTCTTTTTGAGTGAAGATATACTTGAGGCTTTTGTGGTCAATGAAGATTTGACACGTTTCCCTATAAAGATAGTGCCTCCAAATTTTCAAAGTGAAAACAATAGCTGCTAATTTTGAGATCATAAGTAGGGTAATTCATCTCATGGAGCTTTATTTGTCATGAAGCATACACGATCACCTTTCCATGCTGCATTAACACGCAACCCAGACCATTCAGAGAGACGTCACTGTAGATCTCGAAATTCCCACTGTCATCAAGAAGTGCCAAGACAGGTGCATAAGTGAGACAATACTTCAATTGTTGGAAACTCCGTTCACATTCATCACTCCATTCAAAATTAACTCTTTTCCTGATCAACCTTGTCAGAGGCAGGGCTATGGCTGAGAAATCTTTCACAAAGCATCGATAGTAGCCCGTAAGACCAAGAAAACTCTGTACTTCAGTGACAATCTGAGGTTGCTCCCAATTTTCCACTACTGCCACTTTCTGAGGATCCACGAGAACACTTTGAGCTAATATCACGTGTCCCAAGAATGACACCTAATCCACCTAGAACTGGCACTTACTGAACTTAGCGTACAGTTGATTCTCCCTTAGCTTCTTCAAAACTAGACGTAAATGTCTAGCACAATCAGCCTCTTTCTTAAAATACACCAAAATGTCATCGATGAAGACAATTACGAACCTATCAAGGTACATACGGAATATCCGATTCATTAAGTCCATAAAAGTTATGGGAGAAATAGTTAACTCGAATGGCATCACGAGAAACTCATAATGACCATATCGAGTCTGGAAGGCTGTTTTAGGAACATTATCACTTTTGATCTTCAACTGATAATAGCCAGACCTTAGATCAATTTTCGAGAAAACACAAGCACCACGAAGCTGATAAAAAAGGTCATAGACACGAGGCAACGGATAACGGCTTTTAATCGTCACCTAATTCAGCTGTCTGTAATTGATACATAGCCTTAACGTTCTATCTTTCTTCCTGACAAACAAGACTAAAGCTCCCCAAGGGGAAATCCTCGGCTGAATAATCCCTTTTTCAACAAGTTCTTGCAACTGGGTTTTCAATTCTCTCAACTCCGCAGGAGCCATACGATAAGGAGTTAGAGAAATAGGATCGGTACCTGGAATTAGGTTAATGGTGAACTCCACCTCATGATCCGGTGGTAGATCAGGTAAATCGTTGAGAAAAATATTAGGAAAGTGTCTGACTACTCGAACGTCTTCCACATGAGCAGAAGTCTCCTCAGCCACACTACATGAGCTAAGTAGCCTTGACAACCCCTCCTTAACATCCGCTTTGCCCTCATGGCAAAGATAACTATATGTTTCAAACCATTTAGTTCACCAACAATAGTTACCATAGGCATGCCCGATCGATGGAAGGTAACAATCTTCTGGTGACAATTCAACAATGCATGATTATAATCTAACCAATCCATGCCCAACATAACATCGAAATCAACGATGTCCAAGGGAACAAGATTAGCTAGCATTACGATATCCTCGATGAGAACAGGATGTCCTCGATATTCCCAACTAATATAGCAAACTTCACCCCTAGGCATTGAGAACTCCAACTCATAACTGAGGGGAGTGGGGTGAGGTTGAGTCTTTTGAGCAAACGTATGGGAAATAATCGAATGAGTAACACCCGAGTCAATTAATATTCTAGCAAAATGGCCAAGAACATTTAATGTACTCATAATCAAGTTAGGGTTACCCTGAGCATCCTGCAAGGTGATATGATTGACATGACCCTGTGCTTGCTGTCAGCCTCCACGACCCCTACTTCCCTAGTTGCCGTGTCTCTGGTTACCTCGACCTTGATTTGTTGGATTAGGCTGCCTGGTCGATGCACCATTACTAGAAGCCACATCAAGATTTTGGTACTGCCCTCCAACATACCATTAAGCTCTGCCGCCCTGATACGGCGTATAACCCCCTGGTAACAAGGATCAGGTGGGTACTAATATGCTCATTCTAGATACTGAGCTATGTCACCCTAGTAGTGGTAAGCACCACCATAACTTATATGTGGGTAGGTACCGAAACCTAGAATCTGCTGGAGATGAACTACAGGTGGTAGTGTAGGAGGCTGATTTTGTTGACTCTGTGGACACTGATTAGCACTGTGCCCCATCTGACCGCAAGTATAGCACCCATTACTTCCTATTTTACACTCATCGAAATGACGGTTACTGCATCTGCGACAGAGCAGAGCACCAGAATTGTTAGGGTTCCTCTGATTATGAAAGTGGGAACTACCTATGGACTTGCCACCCCTGTTGCTACATAACTCAAAAAGTATTCTCAACATGGTCTATCTAAACCTTGAATTTCTCAGGTCCTTCATTGCCAAAGAAATTATTTATTTGAAGATGGGATACGTTCTCTAAGGTAGTCCTCTGGGGAGGACGAAGTGTGGACTAAATGGCGCTGGCGATCACCTCACCGAGTTACCCAAAATCGGGAAAATTAGTCTCAGCAAGGACAGGTGGCGCTCCACGAGGTGGCATGATTTTGACATAAAAGATAAAAAATAATTAGGACCTATAACACATATGAGGAATGCAAGACTGCCAAAACCTATGCTCGGATACCAATCTGACACACCCCGACCGAAGTCGAGGCATTCTAGCCATCACCCGAAGGTGACGTAACCAAAAGTGTAAGTGATGTAAAAATGTGAATAAATTAAAACCAAAACTAGAACTTATTTAAACTAATAAAGTGAGTGCGCAATAGTGGGTAGAACCCATAAAATACAAACATTCAGAGCATAGATGACAAAAGAGTGTGGAGTCGAAATTAGCTAAGTACTTAATACACAACGGAATAAGTTCCTGCACTTAAACAGGGATATGTCAGAATCGCCAGCTAATCCTTGTACGCCATAGAGTAATTCAACTATCTAGGACCTAGAAGGGTGAAAAACAGAAGGGTGAGTGGGCAAAAACAAAAGTTTATAAAATCCATTTATTTTCTGAACATACTAACCGCTCACCGTAAAACATGTATAGTTTCAAAAAATCATACTACGTATAGGTATGAAATCAAATGCAAATCAACAGTAAATCCAGAAATATGCCACGTCACAATATCTCAACAGTAATATAAGTAAAATCATGTGTTCAATCAATCTATACTAACACACAAGTCGGAGTCGCCTAATGCAACCTGTACGACTGAATTGATGCTCATCAATCTATGCTAGCACACAAGTTGGAGTCGCCTAATGCGACCTATACAACAGGACTGGGTGTAATCATAATATATGTTCTAGTGCTATAATCACGTGAAGACTGACGCTAATCGCGATCACCTACGAGTTAGAGTTGCCAAATGTAACCACATGTGGTGTGGAGGTGAACATGTACGTGAAAAACTGGCCCTGGCCCTGGGCGAGCACTAACACCGGGGTGTAGCAATGATGAGCATACTACATAAATATAAGCATGCCATAATGATTCAATAATTCTAATCAACATAATAAACTTACCTGCGCATCCCGTAGGATTATTTTTGCATTTTATAATAGTACAACATTTCTTATAACGTTATTTAATCATGGCATGATATGCATAAATCAATTCAAAAGCATTTGTGGAAACTATAAAGTTTATATATGTATATATGAAAACAAATGCTTACTCACTAATACATTGATGAATCGTAGCCTCCTAACCTCGCTTGTCCTCGTATGTCCTCAGGATAATTTTCATCTATATGTGAAATAACTAAAAGTAATTAATTAATTCACATATACTAAAAGCTAGGAAAAACTCCCCATAGTTTGCTTAAACGAAGGTTTAAATATACGAAAACACTCTACACAACGTCACGGACCCGTACATGTTAAGCACTCATCGGCCGAAGGCCGGACGCACCCTCAAGTGCCGCCCGGCCCACGGCCACACGCGCCCTCATGCGCAGGTCAGAGACTAACTCAACCAGGGAATATTCCGTTAGAGTTGACTAAATATTTCGTTAAATAGTAACGGAACTTAAAGGTGTTACCTGATGCCGTTAGAATATTCCGTCAACTTTGACGAAATATTCTTCGTCTTCTTTGGTGAGTCTCGCCATCCACCATCGTCTAGTTCGCCAGTTTATGGGAAATTTTTCAAAACCTCATAACTTGCTCATTTCTCAACCATTTTCAACGATCTTTATATGGAATGAAGCTCTTAAGGAGTAAAACAAGATTGTACCTTTCAAAAGTCCAAAAAATGGAAGGGAATGGACTGAAAAAGCCTCGAAGGGTTCTGCCAAATTTTCTACTCCTCAAAAACATGTGTTCTTGCGTCAACTCCACTCCAAACTTAGTCTAGGGACTCCATGGAGTTGACTAGGTGCTTCCACAATGTTCAAAAACTTGTAACTCAGCTGGGAGCACGTCGGAGCAAACTCGTCCGAGTCGGAGCTTTCGAGTTGACGAGTCAAAACTCGTGTATGGTTGGGTTCGTGGGTTCAAGAGGAACATGATGGTGGGGTTTTTAAGTTTGATGTGTGAGGTTTTGAATGTGGTCCTTGTAGTTGCAAAGAGAGAGTGACAGGTGAGGAGAGAGAGAATATGAGAGAGAGATATGTTTTCTGATTGGCTGAAAAGAATAAAGAGTGCTGTCAGATTGGGTAAGAAGATGTGGGAAGGTGAATGATTGGTGGGTGAGGGAAAAAAGGCACAGGTTCAATTTTTAAAGAAGAAAACTAATAAGGTTTTGTACAGCAGAAATCCTGTGAAATCTAACGTGCCTTATCAAAAATAGTGGTTTTCAAACACTGAATAATTAACACGCATGTGAATAAATCTACCCGTTTTTAATGCACTTTGATTTAACGTAACTTTTTTGTTATGACTCAAATTCGGGTCTAACTTGCGCTCACACACTTGTAACGACAAGTACTAATTAATTATGATAATGAGGAAAATAATATAAAACCGAATGACCACGTCCACGTCAGTTTGCCAACAAGGGCATAAACATCAATTTACACGGTCGAGGAGAAAATTACATAGAAAATTAGGGACGGGTCGTCAGAGTGGACCCCACCTCAAGCCACATCAGCATTTAATAGAGAAATTGACAGACAAACTTACGGAGGTCTGACATTGCAACATATTTGTAAGATGAGTTATGACATTGTAATTTTTAAAACATGAGGTATAAGATCGTGGTTCGACCCATAGTTGAGGTAGTTTTGTGTGATTTATCCTTTTTTTTCTTGCGTACAAGTGTAAGGCAAATTGTAAATAAAACTACAACTCGGGACTAGTTTGGTATTGCTGTACTTTAAAAAAAAAAAAAAAAAAAAACTACTTCTATTGTAATGTGAGAATAAACAGCTGTAAAATAAAGTTGTTGAGTGTTTGGTAAACCTCTTTTTCTTTTTTTTCTTTTGTTTTTCTTTTTTCTTTTTTTTTTTTGTAAAAGTGTTTTTAACAAAAAGAAAAAACTTTTATATAAAATTGATAGGAATATGTTAAATAACTAAAAAATATATGATATTTAATGTGATATAATAATTGCTGAAGATCTTAATGCAGGGGCAAAAATTGTAATTTTGTATAATATGCGGGGGTGCACTGCCATTTGATTTTTTTTTTTTTTTTTTGTCAAACGATAAATTTTGTTATATTATATGTTACATTATCATTGACGGGGTTCGAACCTACATCGTCATGCAAGGGCTCAACAAGTTTTCACCACTGTGGTAAAGGGCCACTTGTCTATTTGAAAATTTCATTAAATAGGCACTGTTTACTATACTTTGAAAAAAAAAAAAAAAAAAAACGGCACTTTTTATAAAAGCATGGTAGATCCTACTTTTGTTTTTCTATGTTTTTGTACTGTTGTTGACAACATTTTTTTTTATTTTTTTCAAAGCACCACAATCCAAACCATCTCTTGATAGCATCTGTTTTCACTTGTAAATAGAATTTTGAAGTTTTATTCTCTACCACGATATTGTTGTGTATTAAAATAAAATAAAGAAGTATTTGTTGATTTGTCTCCTGAGCTTGTATGCATCTGTCAATTTCTCTCAAGAACTTTAATTTTAACCAATTACCCCCTTAAACTTTTATAGTTAGTCAATTTCCCCCTGAACTTTTATAAATAGCCAATCCCCTCGGTGTTAGATTTTTAAAATTTTCATCCTTTTTACCCTTCTACAGTTGTTATGTGTTGTTTCCGTGATCAAAATGGATTAAAAATTTTAAAATCTAACGTCAGGAGGAAATTGACTATTTATAAAAGTTTAGGGGATAATTGACTAAAATAAAATTCAAGGGGGAAATTGGCTAATTATAAAAGCTTGACAGGGTAATCGGCTAAAATTAAAATTCATACGAGATATTAACAGCTTCGTACAAGTTCAGATGATAAATCGACAAATATGCCTAAAATAAAATAAAATAAAGGACAAAGGCAAATTCGAACAAAAGAAAAAGTCCCAAAGGCTAAGACGTGAAGCATCAACCATAGAAAAAGGATAAAACTGATAGTAAACAAAGCAAAATTGAAAATGGCGCTTCTCTCTCCCCCTCATCCTCTCCCAGCCCAATTCTCTGTTTCCACCGCCTCTCTACTCGTCCGCCGCCGCCCTACCACCGCCTGCCAAGTATGTACCCCCAAGGAAGCCGTACACCGGGTCGACCCGTCCGCGCTCACTCTTGCCGAGAGTTTGTCGGAGAACGAGCTATGGGCCGCCGCTTGTCTCCGCGTTCGCTCCTTCTACCAGTTCAAACCCTCCACGTTCGGCCTCCAAGTCTGTCCCTCCAATCACGTAATTAATCCCTAATTTCCGTAATTAATTAAATGTATTGATGGGGTTTTTGGGTCGTCAAGTTGTATTAGGATCACAGAAGGTACTTGGCGGAACGGGAGTTTGAAGCGATGAAGGAACGTGTTGGTGGAAAGAGGAAGGGTTTCAGAAGAGTTTCGTGCATAAATGCTTCAGTCCCTTTGTCACAAATTTCTAGCCTTTCTGTTTCAGATGAATTTTGTGCTGAATGTAAGGTTTGTTTGCTTCAATTCCCATGTTTTCAAATTTTAATTGTTTCCATTAATCCTTCTGTATAGAAATTTTTAATTTTTTATGTTTGGTTTTTGTGTAGTTTAACAAGGATGGAGAAGATCGAATGGTGGTTGGGACTCTTGATCTTAACCAGTGTGTGAGTCTTCCAGATGAGATTACAGGAATCAAGCCAGAGGTATTTCACTTAATTATCTTGTTTCAGCCTTAGAAGTCAACCCATTAAAGAGTTAATGGTCCAGTACAGTAACAACTAACAAGTGCATATTCTTATATGCATATATCGATTCCCTGCCATTCGAGATGAATGGATGGTCTTGGAATATGTTGTAAAAATCTGAATTAGAAAGAAAACAACTATGGTTGCTAAATTATACATGATTTCTTTAGTGTATACAATGTTGTTTATATACCGAGTAAGATTTTAGCCTACTTTCAGCTTTGTTGGTGTAACAAGATTAGATAATAAACTTGGCATTCAATGACCTTAGTTGAATGGTCTTTCTTTCACATGCTATATCAATAGATTTCTTCGCTTCAGAAGGCTTTACACCATTGGTCTCTACACTTTTGCAAATGTAACGTAGTTTCTGGTGTTTTGACCGAAAGAATGTTACAAGACTGACAGACCTTTAGAATTGCATTTGAACAGGGGATTGGAGCTGATTTTGCAAGGGCATACCTGAGTAATGTATGTGTTGCTAAAGAACTGCATAGAAATGGGCTAGGTTATGCTCTTGTTTCAAAATCAAAGTTAGTTGCGCAAGAATGGGGTAAGAGATTTGACACTATTTATCCCTATGCCACTGCATTGGTTAAACATCATTCGCATATGCTCCCAGTTTTGTACTACCATGCCTCCTTTACTTCTCTCTTGATTTTTGGCTCTATAGATTTTTATTACCCCAAATATATGTCCACAGCAATAACCTAATTAATCAAAATGTTTCTCTTGATATATGATGCTCTTGCATTGTTATGCTTCACTTGGTGAGTACTCATGGATATTTTACTTTGAGGAAAATGAAGGGAACAAGGAAACTAAGAGAATAAAGTGACAGTTTGAAAAGCTAGAGCTGTAGAAATCTTGCTGAACATTTTGTATATTTAGTGTATAAAATGAAGGGAACATGTAAATGATCGCTTCACTAGCTGCTTTCCTTACTGAACATTTTGTATATTTAGCGTATATATGCGTTACATAGCAATGTTAAATGGATATCCCTTTTCTTTTTGGTTACAATGATGCTTGTGATAATTTGATAAACACTTAGAAGATGTCATGTACAAGAGATATCAACCGATTAGAGGAGGTTCGGACCTCGAGGATTTGTTGTGATTGTTAGTTATTTACAATTTAGAGCAGGAAAAGTGAAAGTGAAGAGAGACTTTTGTGCAATTGAATGGATCATGGATCTGTAGCCCGGGTATTTGTTCAACGAAATAAGAAATAAGCATCATGAAAGGCTTTCCATTTTGAAAGTTCCATATGTGTCTGAAAGTGCTAGGTCGAGAAGATTATTATTTCTGCTTGTGTTGGGATTCTGAGGAAGTGCTGCGGACTAGCACATGGACTGAATCTTTAGAGACTATTTTTTTTCGTAATCTCTTTAGTCTTTGTGCTCTAATATATGTTTAGTTTCATTCTTTTGGATCTTGATCATGTTTAATGGAGCATATGCTTATTGTTGGTTTCCTGAAATTTGACAGGCATAAGTGATCTTTATGTTCATGTTGCTGTTGATAATGAACCTGCAAAAAAGTTGTACATGAAGAGTGGTTTTGTTTATGAAAATGACGAGCCTGCATGGCAGGCGAGGTTCCTAGACCGGCCACGAAGGATACTGTTGTGGTTTGGCATCCCAGGGCTGCAACTATGACTTGCAAGTTGCAACGCTTGAATACCAAGTTATATGATTTTAGATATTTCTCTGTTTTCTTTAATATGCGTTTTTTGTTGTGGCAGTGATGCAAATCATTTTTAGACACTCACAAGACTGAACATAATTGTTGTTTTCATCATTGAAGTGTAAATGTTTGTCATTATATTGGTTTATAGACACTGAAAATACCAGCAACTTTGCCAATACCCATGGATTGCACAACCTGGTGATTTTGAATATACATTGGAATGGGACGTGTCTGAATGTCAAAGCAAGGCCAGGAGTAAGCACCGGCTAAACGTATGTTTGTTGGGCTGGTTGAGATAGATTGTGACCAATTAAAATAGACTTAAGTCCAGTTATTTGTTTGTTGTGTTAAAATGTGAGTTGGACACGGGTGGACATGATGATTTATAAGTGGGTTATCTAGCTTATCTTTAGAAATGGGTTACAAGTCCTGTTTTTACAACTTTATATCTATTCTTATTGTATCCCTAAGTTCAATTTCATTCAACCCACCAAACACGCTTGTTTGGTGGGCTGGTTGGAATTGAGTCTTACGGATAAGATTTAATTGGCAGAGGCTTGTAAAATAAGACTTGTAACTCATATATAGAGATAAGTTAGATAACCCACTTTATTGTGAATTCATAATTCGTTATGTTTAGTTTTGTTTATCTTACATTTTGATATAACAAACAACGGATTGGATTCAAGTTTATTTTAACTAATCACAACATATCTCATCCAACTTACCAAACGGGGCTGAGAGAAGAAAGAGGGAAGTTGGTTAGTCTGGGGACTTTTGGATGAACAAATGACCCGCCCTCAATTTGAATTGACCAGACCCAAGAATCCTAACAAACCTCAACTGTTAGAATGAGGTGTCCATTGAAGAGTATCCAGCGGCTCTCATCTCTTTCAGTGATGCAAATGAGTGTTGCTTTTGCACTATGACGTGAGTTCGAATCTTGTTGGTTTATTAGTCTAACAAATCTATCGTTTTATTAAAAAAAAAAAAAATTAAAAAAAAAATAAATAAATAAACAAATCCAAGCCCTCGGAAAGGCCATCCCGTCGAAGGGCACAAATCCCTTGTTGCATAAAAATAAATTTGTATAATTAAAAACTTAAAAAAAGTTGAACAGCTATCTGCCCTTCCCAATTCAAGACCTTCATTACCTCTTTCGTGAGGAGACAACCACTTGGCCCTGATGTACTCGGCTTTTCTCCACGGTGGAACGTGCATCCCCATTTTCGTCAAGCTCCGCTTCGCCCCCTCCGACATCACCTGTAACACTTGAAGAAAAAAAAATATATATATATATATATAAGTAAAATTATTTTAACTTTTAAATATTAAATAAGAAAAAAAATAAAATAGAATAGACAAATGATGAGCTATATGTGTAGACATCCCAAACTTTTCCTTTTCTTCCCAACCATCACACGGTGGGGAACCAAGAGAATCTAATTTTGTTCATAAATTTTGGGGTGATGTGGGGTAGTTTAAAGGGGTGAGTAAGCATTCTAAAACAGAGATGTAATGATGGGGTTAGAGAATATTTTTTTAACTCTCACAGAAAAACTAGAGTAGAGCGAGAGGTTTTGGAGAGGGAAAAGTAGGAAAACATAAAGAGGAGAGTAGAGAGTGTGCTTGGTGTGTCCTTCAATTGGTACAAAATAACTCAAATTAGTTAATTTTCTATTTTTTTACCATTGCAACTTTGATTTCTAGAAAACTGTAGTTTGTGAGCCATACTTTGGCTCTTGTTTTCTCTCAATCCATTACATATTTTTAGAAAGTCTTCTTATATATTTGAAATTAGACATGACAAGGAACAAAGCTCAATTTATTTCACCAATTGTGGTTAAGATCTTCTATGGAAAAAAAAATATGATTTGAAAATGTGAAAAGAATCTGAAAATCTGTAGATTCTCTGCAGAAAAACTATTTGTGAACTCAACTTTGGAGCTTGATTATTTTCTCCTCTTAATCCATTTTGAGAAACTCTTATTAGATTAAAAACTAGGTTTGTTAAGCTTTAAAATCCAAGTAATTTCATCCTTTTCCATGGAGTTTTGAGGGATGAAAATGGGGTCACAATATGGGAACTTAAACTTGGTTCATCACGAGGTTGTGATAGATGGGTATATTTGGGTAAACTTTTGATAGGCTGAAATTGAATCTTCATTTCAGTTTTATACTAACTTTTATTATTATTTATGTGATTTTAGGCCTGGGAGTGACTCCAGACACTTTTGAGGCAGAGAAAGGTATTCTAGTTAGCTGGACACGAGGTAGGGACTCTATTTCCCGATGATAGGTCTATATCATGTTTAATCTTTGTGATATTAGTAATTATACCTGATACAGTAATCATTTGATTGTCATGGTTGTATTATGGGTTGATAGTTTCCTCTCTGGTGTACTTTATATATCGACTATGTTAAATGTTATTATGTTTTGATGAGTGGTTGAGCTATGTAAAATTGTTGGATTGAATATGTTGAGGTTTACAATTGTATCTGTGAAATTGAAATGCTCAGGTTGCATTACATGATACAGAGCCAAGTGTTGGGTTGTGTAAAGTTTTGGTTAAACAAAGTGTTGGAAACTTATATATGTTTAAGCGTTGGGGGAGGGGCTTGAACGTATAGTTAGGCGTCAGGGGAAGGGCCCATATTAATAAAACTAAAACTACTAATAAAATTCGAGGTTAAGGGAGGAATGAGAGTTAACTTATATTATATGGTGTTCGAAACCAAGTGGTATAAGCATGGTATAAGACGTGCGGATTTGGGTGCCATAAATATAGGTTAGATGGGATTAGAAGGGAGTGAGTTCATGGGTACTTCTTTGTCATATCATTTGTATTTTACCGTATTGTTTGATGCATGACACTTTGATTGTCATATCATTTGTAGTTTACCATATTGTTTGATGCATGGCACTTTGATTAACTGTGATAAATGAACTTGAAGGGTATATGGTTCCTATTGGGCATAAAATGCTCACACCTTATTAGTTATTGCAAGTACCGGTATTGAGGAACAGGATGATGACTCGTCTCTAAGTGAATAGCCATATCATATGCGTGTTGGTTCCTAGTTGTACTTAAAATAAAGTGTCTTAGTATCTTAAGAGAGTGTTATAAGAGTTGAACTCTTTAAACTCAAGATGTATTAAATAAATACATCTAAATGAAATTTTAGATGGCTCTAGTTTCATCATACTTTTGTTGTAATATTACAATTTTTTTTTACTAAGATACTATTCATGCCCTATTTTGATTATCATCCTTATTTTCGGATTGGGGCCCGACATCACCACAATGATCCTCCTTAGCCGGTCAGGCTTCCTGACCAGATTGTATGGAAGCTTCTAGAGAACCACCTTGCAGCTCTTCGTCAGCCGTGTAATCTCGAATTTCGATCTGAAGTGGACGTCAATCAACAGTCTCTCTCCTTTATTATTTAGAATGAGAGATAAAGGAGAGAAATAGTGACTTACAACTCTTGTGATCAGTGATCATGAACTAGGCAAAAGAACCAAAGGCAGCAAAAGACCTAACAGGGTTGCCGACTTTAAAGTTAGAGACGGTGATCGGTGATGATGAACGAGGCAAAAGAATCGAAGGCGGCAAAAAAGCAAATGGGGTTGATGACTTTGAACTTGGAGACGGTGGGTCTGCCGGCGTTGATAGTGTCGTGTTTTCCATGTTCGTATTGTTTTCATGTCATACTTGATAACTTAACGAGTCATGTCGTGTAATACCCTTTAAAATGAACGGGTAATATGATCAGATCAGACTCAACTCGTTAATATTAATAGAGAATATGACTCCACCCATTATTCGTTAAATAAAACCCAAACTCGACCTATTAATATTAACGGATAATATGATCCCACCTGACACACCCCGACCTCAATCGAGGCATGTGGCCGTCACGAGAGGGTGACGTAATCATGTGCGCCGTGCGGAAGCGGTAATGATATGAAAATGCGAATAAATAAAAACCACTAATTATCTTACCTTAGACTAGCCTATAAGTACGAGTGAAAGTGATTAGAGGCAAAACACACACAACTAGAGCATAGGTATCGACGTGCAGTCCAGAAGACTAAGTAATAATTATACAGATCATAAAAGAAACCCTACACTGGTGTATGTCTGTTAGAACCGCCGTGAAGTCCTCGTGAGACACCGACACGAACTTCTATCTAGAACCTGGAGGGGCGCAAAACAAAAAGTGTGAGTGGGAAAAACAAAGCTTTCAAAACCATTTATCTTTTCAAAAGTAATAACCCCTCGCTGTAAAACCCGTATAAGTTTCCCATAAATAATACTGTAAACATGTATGAAAACTATACTCAAGAATAACCGAACGTTGTGTATGCCATGACAACTACCTCAACCATGAATAAGTAAGCCAGGTGAATTGCACTTATATAAAGTGACATATCAGCCGGAGTCACCTAACATCACCTATACGGCTGAATCGATAACTCAACAATCAAATCAAATCCTGCACACGAGTCGGAACCACCTATGTGGTCTATACGACATGCTAGGTGTAAATAAGTACGCTCAAGTGCTACGATCACGTGAAGGCTGTGCGAAGTATCTCAAGTCACCTACAAGTCGGAACCACCTAATGTGGTTTGTACGACAAGCTGGCACCTGCCTTGGATCCAAGGTGAGCGTGTGGTGCGGGAGGTGAATGATCACGTGAAGGCTGGGCCCTACTCTCGAGCAGAGCACTAACACCGGGGTGCAGGATATAATTCACTAAAATAAATTCATCATAATCATACACACTACCATCACAACTATCACCATATACTCACTTCAAGCTTACCTGAGCGTCCATAACGTCGAGCAGTAATATGCATAACTATATTATAACATATACTAATATGTAATGCATACGACATGGTACTTAAAACATAAAAACCATTTAAATGGTTTCTGGGAAACATAAGGCATATATATATATATATATATATGTATATATAACTAAAAGCCCACTCACTGGTATGTAGTAGGGTCGTAACCCCCAAGTCTCGCCTGATTGCGCTTGTCCTTTGGAAACGTCTCACCTATATGTGAAATAACTAATTTAACGTTATTTTAAAGCACATAACCATCACTATGAAATAACTTCTCATACATTGCTCAATTGGGGTGTTTGAATATACCATCGTGGCCTACTCAACACCATGAGCATCCCTATATTTTTAGAATAATTTTCCGACGTTCCACGCGCCGGTCAAGGCACGACCACACGCGCGGCCACGTGCCTGGCACATTGGACGGAGTTTTTAACGCCGTTAAAGAATATTCTGTTAAATAATGAAATATACCGCTAAATATACCTGACACCGTTAGGTATATTCCATCAAACTTAACGGAATATTTGCCTTCTTCCCGAGTGGTTCGCCAGATTTCGTCGCCGGCCGCTGACTATGTCATTGGAAACTGGAAAAGCTTAAAACCTTAACATCTTCATCATTTCTGAACCCAATTTCATGAAATTTATATGGATTTAAAGCTCTCAACAAGGGGAACACATCCATACCTGTTAAAACTCCAAAATCTAACAGAAAATGGCTGGAAAAATCCTTGAAAAACAACTATTCCTGCATACCCACTGCCGAGCTTATTTCGACATCCAAACTTAACCAAAACTAGTCTAACTTGCCAGGGAAGTTGAGTAATTAACTTACTAAGCCTCAAAACTAACTAAAACCTTCGCGATCACGTCGGAGAAAATTGCACCCCTTGCCAGAGCTCGGGTATCTCGATTTCTACCAGTCTTTTCCTCAAACCAAGGGTACGGCTCGACTCGTGAGGTCGAAAGAAGCACAATGATGCTAACCTTACACTCGATCTGTGAAGTTTTGAAAGGATTTTGGGAGCTGTGAGCTCAGGTTGTAAAGAAAGAGAGAGTTCGAGAATGAGATAGCGTGTGAAGGAAGAAGGGCATGTGTGGTGTATGTGTGTGTGACCTTGTCCAGATTGGGCAATTTTAAGTTACCATAATTTCTATTGGGCTACAACTTAGGGCCACCAATTTGGTCCTAAACAACCCTACAATTTTAATTGGATCTCAAGAGATAGGAAATAAGGTAATTGGTCCATTGTCTTGGCCCTTTTATTATTTTCTTAGTCCGCTTATACAACCACCACACATTGTTTCAAGGGCAAAATCGTCATTCCCATGCTTTTGAAGATAAAATATATTATAATTCGGGACAGGTCGTCACACCACCTACTATTCGTTAAAGAAAGTAAATTTTAAACCAATAAATAATTATAAGAAAAACATAATATTAAATTAGTATATACATACCAAATTGTCATATAAATATTACTTCAAAATAAAAAATACATTTGTCTTTCAAGTTTTACTGTGACATCCCACATCACCCAGGGGAGTGATCCTTATATGTATATTCTCATCTCTACTTAGCACGAGGCCTTTTGGGAGCTCACTGGCTTCGGGTTCAGTAGGAACTCCGAAGTTAAGCGAGAAGGGGGCTAAAGCAATCTCATGATGGGTGACCCACTGGGAAGTTGCTCGTGAGTTCCCAAAAACAAAACCGTGAGGGAATGGTAAGCCCAAAGCGGACAATATCGTACTATGGTGGTGGAGCGGGCCCGGGAAGTGGTCCGCCCCGGGCCGGGATGTGACAATTTGGTATCAGAGCCTAACCCTGGCTGTGGTGTACCGACGAGGACGTCGGGCCCCTAAGGGGGGTGGATTGTGACATCCCACATCACCTAGGGGAGTGATCCTTATATGTATATTCCCATCTCTACTTAACACGAGGCCTTTTGGGAGTTCACTGGCTTCGGGTCTCCGAAGTTAAGCGAGAAGGGGGCTAGAGCAATCCCATGATGGGTGACCCACTGGGAAGTTGCTCGTGAGTTCCCAAAAACAAAACCGTGAGGGAATGGTAAGCCCAAAGCGGACAATATCGTGCTATGGTGGTGGAGCGGGCCCGGGAAGTGGTCCGCCCCGGGCCAGGATGTGACATTTACTTACTCCAAAATATGAGCCTAATGAAAAACATTAGTATTCGCACTTTAAATTAATTATTATAATTTTTTAAATGTGTTCGGAATTTTTAAATTACTTTGATAATTTTATTTTTTTTAATGTTTTTATCTCACTTTTAAGAGGATAAAATATTTATAAGTATGACTGTATGAGAGAGCAAAAACTTTGTTACGACGTTGACTCTAAAATTAAATGTCTGTTTTTTTTGCCTATACTAATATATGAAATTTGGACAACAGGTCAAGTAAAATGTATCCTAATAATAATAATAAAAAACTTTTATATCAAACTCAGGAGGAGTATCCCAAAGTATACTCCCTTGATCTTAATATACTTTTTTTTTCCTACGATTATGAGCAATTTTTCCTTTGGATTTTTGCTACTTGACAAGGTTTTGACAAGGCACCCATCCTAAGTTGGTTATATCCTTGACGTACGTCCAGTAGACGTTTAATTTGGCTTTGCACTTTCTCACTAACTTTTCCTTAGATTATGGGTTTTTGTCCCGCCTTGGATTCTACCATAGCCATTGGGTTTTTGTGAGACTTAGTTCCATATGCAAGTTCCTTTGCCTGAGACTAGCGTGTTCCTAGATCAGTGCCAATGAGTCAACTTCCTCAACTCTACCTGATGATGAATCTACTTGAGTATTTACACACTCAAGAGGGAGTGTTATAGATATTATATTAAAGTGAGATTGTGTAAATCCTATATATATTTGGTTACCAGTTATTCTTTCCCAACTAGAATTGTATTTACTGAGGATAAGTAATTCCTCTCCTCTTTACTACTATAAATAAAAATATTGCGTAGGGGAAATAACACATCTCATACATGGTGGCATTTAGATACTTTAAGAACTTGATCAACCAGATCAGTAGACTACATTTATATATGTTATATTGTTGTCAACATGGAGTATTAATATACAAATTAAGGAAGCAAGAATTACTTGCAGGATTAGCCATGAGGTTAGGCAACCAACGCAAACTCTTTTGAACGAATTGCAAAGTTAATGTATCAAAACCTTTGCAGTGATCTTCCCTTCTCTAGGACTCAGAATAGCTTCACTCTCAATAGGGGTACTACATATAAATGTCTGAGAAGAGAGACCATACTGCAGTTATATTGTTTGCGTGAGATTACAACTGCTCCTCCTATCGTGGTAACAGTTGTGTTTGCAGTTTTAAGAGTTTGTAACCAATTCTTATTCCATTATCTTTAATTCTAATAATTTCCCTCGCATGTATTTTATCATGATTAAAATACTTATATGTTCATTATTAATATAAGTCCAATTAATCCTCATAACATATTCGATATCATGGTTTTATTATAACTCACATTCCTTTGAAAACCTTACAATACAAACAGAGAAAGCCGTACACTTTCTCCACTCCCTCTTGCTGCAGCTCTCTATACCTTGTTGGTTAATATAGGCCACACCAACTACCTTTTTTTAATGTTTTATATTGAGGTATTTTCAGATTTTGTATGGCAATGTGAAAAAGTTGGTTTTTTCTGCATCTAAGATATTTTTTGAATTTCTTTTCTTAGCTTTTCTGATGATTGTTGTAGTGTGTATTTTGGGTTTTCAATTTTATATTTGCATATATGTATGCATATGTGTGTGTACACATTTTGGAAATTTTCTAGTTTGTTGAGTTTGAGCAAATGGGTTCTGTGGAATTTTAATTTGTGTGCAAGCAATGGCAATAAATGGTTTAATGTTTTACCTTTTTTTTGGCATTTGAGGAAGTTGGTCAATTTAACTGACCAACCGAATCAATGGACAGTTTGATACAAGAAAAAATTCATGAACAAATGAAGGGAATAGGATACTATCTAGATCCTTTTGTGAGGATATCGTGGATCACTTCATTGTATTTGTTCACCTGTCATCATGTGCTATAAATCATTTTAAATTTTTTATTTTAAAATTAAATACAAACAATACTGGAAGAAAATTGGCTGCCCGATGTAATGAACGGACATGGTAAAGTAATCTCCGGAATCCTAACAAAGAGGATCTGGAAATGATCCTCATCCCAATCGAAGAGATATGATCCTCAACGGATCCTCTTTGTGAGGATCCGAGGATCCTTTAATCCTATCTGTTATCGTACATCGTGCGGGTCAGTTTTCGTCAGGTACTAATTGTGTTCAATTTTAAATAATATAATTTAAAATAATTTCTGACCGTACGATGTATGATAAAATGACAAAATTAAAAGATTCACGGAATTCTCACAAAGAAGATCGGGAGAGAAGCCTATTTCTTGTTCAAAAGCCAACCTCGATACAACAGATAAAAAAAAGTAGAGATCCGATTTGGTGCATTGCACTCTATTTCGTTGTGAAGGCATTTAAGTCTATTTGCAACAAAAATAGTTAAAATTATAAGATTTAAGAAAAGTAGGCTAAATAAAATATGTTAGTATTCCAATTTCCCATTTGAAATTCCGGGACTCTTCCGCTCTACTCTCCCTTCCTCGGCCAGTTTGTGTCTTTCAGGTACGGCGGACGCCGTTGATGATTGACCTCTCCCAACCCTTGTCTCCGTCTGGATCGATGTCATGGACCTCTCCACAAGCTCATCTCTCACATTCGTTAACGCGTAGTTTTTCTCTCTCTCTGAGATTCTTTGATACCCGGTGAATCTGCACTGAGTTCGACGCCAGTAAGCCTCTCTGTTCAAATTCTGTGAAATAACGATATTCATTTGTTTGCAAAGGGTTTAGGGTTTAATATTTCAATCAATCTCCGTTCGTATTTTTGTTGATTTTATTATTATTGTAATAATTATTAATTTTCATTTATTTGAGTGATTAGAGGAACCCTGTAAAATTCATTTATGTTGCTGTTATATAATTGAGTAGTTGAATTAAATTCCCTGTTTATCCAATAATGCAATTTCAAAGCTATGAATGCCAATTTTATAGATTTGAAATTCATTGATTCGGACAAGCTTTTGCATTTCTAATTTAAAATTACTAAAAATTCAGTTTAGACAAGATAAATCTTTATAATGAGGCAAAGGCAGAGTGCTGCTGTCTTACCAGCAGCAGAATCAGTCAAAACCGAAAACCCAGTTCCTACGAAATTAGGTCCACAGCAAAAGGAATCCCCGCCAGGTGATTTTCTAGGCTCCTCCAGGAAGGTCTTTGCACTCTGTTTGGCCTTTCGAATGGTAAATGCTCTGTTGATTCAGACCTATTTTAACCCTGATGAACACTGGCAAGCCCTTGAAGTTGCACATCGCATCACTTTTGGGTACCCCTTATTTCTCCTTTTCTTTTTCAAGGCAAAGAGTGAAGATTCTTGATTTAAAAGGGTAAATAACTAATCCTCAAATGGGTTTCTATTTTTATTGTTGTGTAATGACAGGTATGGCCATTTGACGTGGGAGTGGAAGAAGGGGATTCGTAGCTATTTGCATCCTTTTCTCTTTGCCTTCCTTTACAAAGCTCTTGCAGTGTTGGGTCTTGATACCCCATGGCTCATGGTAATCGTTTTATAATTATGGGCAATGTATGCCTTAGTTAAACTATAATGCTGTTATTATATTATATGCAAGGGAAGGAAGAATGGTTTCCTGGGAACTGTATCTTTGGCAGACTTGTGGATATAAAAGTTCATACTTGTTACAAGTTAAAATGATCATCGGACAGATGCATCACTTGAGAAATTAGCTTATTCTGATTTTGAATCATTATAGTTGCCTACATAGGTTTCTAGGAGTTATTATGAATTGTTGTCATTAAGTGATTTAAATGTTTTTTCACGTGCATTGGTATTTGTTATAGAAAGGTTTCCCTTGATTTCCTTATGCTTACTTTGC
Organism: Pyrus communis; assembly: GCF_963583255.1. Taxonomy (NCBI): domain Eukaryota; kingdom Viridiplantae; phylum Streptophyta; class Magnoliopsida; order Rosales; family Rosaceae; genus Pyrus; species Pyrus communis. Next base: position 24,757,728 of record NC_084806.1, on the reverse strand, counting down.
ACCCCCAAATCACATTAAACTTCTGCTGCATGAAGTAATTCCATTTCTCCTTGTTGTCTTTTGAAGTTCGTATTGTCATCTTTATTCTATCTTCTGCAGGTCAAGGCTCCGCGGCTATTTCAGTCTTTTTTAGCTGCCTTTGGTGATCTATACTTGTATAAACTCTCTGTCATCCTCTTTGGTGACTGCGTTGCTAAATGGGCTGTATCCTTTTGTACAGGAGTTCTTTACTCCTTTAATGGTAATAGTTATGTCTAACTGTATGTTTATTTCAGATAGTCAATTTCAATTACTATTATTGACTGAAAACACTATTGTAAACATCAGGCTCTTTCTGGTAAAGTATGTACTTAACTCAATTCCAGCTGTTCTCACAATTGACAAATTGGTTTATGTTTTACTGCATCACTCGTACATTATCAAATAGTTTGGAGACTGTTCTTACCCTTGTGAGCCTGTACTACTGGCCCTGTATGAGGGCTTCTTCCAGCAAACTTCCTTTGGAATCAAGGAAGTGGGGTTTGATTATTGCCGCATTAGCTTGTGCTATCAGACCAACAAGTGCTATCATATGGCTGTATGTTGGGCTTCTTGAGCTATTTTTGACATGTGATAAACTGAGATTCATTTTTCTGGAAGTGGCTCCTATGGGGTAGGTATTTAGCCATCTCCCACTGAGTACTTGTTTTAAATAGTGCTTATATTAGGAACTTGATCATGAATTGTTGGTGCTTCTGAGCTATATCATAGGTTATTCTCATAATGATTTTTGTCCTGTTTGTTTTCTCTTTTATTTCGGCAGTGGACTAGTAATTGAAAATGAAGCTTGAATTGTGAATTTTTGAAGTTTGGCTTTAATGGTAACATGGAGTTATAGTTGATGACTCTGCAATGCTGCAATTGGATAGATGCAGACGCAAAAAAATAAAAACAAAGGAGTGGCAGCTGTAGGGTTATTGGTGATTACTGAAATTTGATATGCACGTGATAAAAGGTGATGAAAACAATAATGATACCTTGAAATGTCTGTCACTTAAAACCAGTTCTGGGCTTATATAATTCTCCGAAATGAGTTTTAGCCGGGTTATGGAAATAATTTGTAAATCATGTCTTATTTTCGTTTTAGTAGTCTCCATGTATTAAGTTAAGGAACATCTAGGAAAGACGTCAGCACCACTGCAGGGTGACTAAAAATCTTAATGAATCGTGTAAGCTCCTATGGAGGCAGGTCAAGCATTCAAGTCAGCTAATGTGTAGTTTTGCATAATTGAGTTGACGTTATTATTGTTCTCTTTACTCTTTTTGACCTAATGTTTCAGGGTCCTGGTGCTTGGTATTACATTTTTATTGGATCGTTTGATGTACGGCTCATGGGTCTTTGTACCTCTTAATTTTATAAGATTCAATTTTCTTTCTGCTGGTGGAGACTATTATGGGACTCACAAGTGGCACTGGTACTTCACTCAGGGATTTACAGTCATGATATTCACTTTCTTACCATTTTCTGTTGCTGGAATCATACAATCCAAAAATTGGAAACTTTCTGGCCTTATTGCATGGGTTTTAGGACTTTATAGTGTGCTCGGCCACAAAGAATTCAGGTACCTCTTCTATTAATTTATACAATTGAATATGGTTCTTTGACCTTTCATTCTGTTTACAATTAATACTCTTCTAATTTGACCTTACAGGTTTGTTCTGCCTGTACTTCCTATAGCTTTGATATTCTCTGGACATTCCTTAGCTGCATTAAGACCATCGGTTTCTGCATATGGTAAAGGAAAAGAATCATTAAAGATTCATAGCAAATTCCCTGCAAAAATGCATTTGGCCATCTTTTTCTTGCTCGCTACCAATATTCCAGTGGCCCTGTATATGAGTTTGGTTCATCAGGTACTCATTTTGCTTTTTGATAAACACAAGGGCTGGGTAGCTTTTTATTGTTCTTTGGCAAGTACTCGCTTTAAATGCTAGACTTCTATCTCAAATGTTTTCATTTAAGTTGTTTTACGGTCCCTATTCCACTTCCATCCTTCCTTTTGGATAACACTTTTGAACATGCTAGACAGAGAGGAACTGAGGATGTTACTTACTATCTATCCAAAGAAGTGCTTCACGGAAAAGTGAGAAATATACTTTTTCTGATGCCTTGCCACGCTACACCTTACTACTCTACGGTGCACCGTGACCTTCCGATGAGATTCCTAGACTGCTCACCAAGGTTTGATCCTTAGCAACGTGGATGGAATTATTTTCTTTCTTGCAGCTCTTCATGAGAATGGTTTTGTAATTTATAATTTGTTGGAAATTTTGTCGACAGTGAAGAAAAAGGAATCCCAGATGAATCAGACCAATTCATGATGGATCCTGTTAGTTTTACATCAGAGCTTGCAAAGAATTGGTCTTTACCTAGTCACATTGTAGTATTTGATTCGGAAGAAAAACAGTTGAGGGATTTTCTGATTTCACATTCTTTCAGAAAGGTGCATGCTACAACTCATAATTTTAGTGCTTAATTGTTGCATTTATGCTAAATACAAATAAGTTACTTCTTAAATTGCTTTCCATGGTTGCACTGTACTTATATCTGGCCTATGATGACAGATAAAAAGGTTTTTCCATGCGCACTTCAAAGTGGACCGTGATCTGCAAGCGTCAGTTGTTGTGTACGGTTTGACAGGCGACTGATTATTGTATGTGCAACTAGAACCACTCCAGTATGATGAGCTGGAAGAATTTATTGACTTTATGTCTTGATGAATGGAGTGAATGGCCAGAGCATGGGGGTTTATTGGATACATGCCTGCCTCAGCAGATTCCAACTTCAGATCGTCAATTAGTATGTAACAATTTTTTTCCATTCATTAACCCCGGATTTTATTAAATGTTTTGTTTCCTTTGTTTTGTCTGCGTTTTTGTGTGTCTATCTATGTTGTGTTAAAACTTGATTTTTCAACTGGATAAAGCCTGTGAGCATGGATAGGCTGTCCTGGTTAAAATTGATATCAGTTTTGACCCCTTTAGCGATGTGGTCTGAAAATGTCGTACAAATAGTTGTGTCGTCATCATACATAAGCTTTTGTGTTCCTATAATTATTTGCTATCACATTGTAGTTATGCCTTGATAATACATTAGCTTGTTGTTTAGCAGAAATGATTGCTTTAAGCCAGAATGGCGAATTGATTATAGTTACAAGTAGAGGGCAAATAGGCACATAGGTGCAGCAATACAATGATCATCGGGATATAGCTCATAACACTAGTTCTTTTTTGGTCACTAGTTCTTGTAGTATTGAAGATGATATTTCATAAATGAAGTAGAGACCATGAGCGTATTGTTAATGGTTGTCGCCCTTGTCTTATACCGTTGATAGTCGGCTTCCATGTCTAGCTTGAACGCCCCCCCTACTTGTCGTTAACACGATGAGATAACCCATACCATTCTCACCCGCTTCTGAATCTTTATTCAGCTCTGCGTACATGTCCAGTATGATACCTATTTACGTCATAACGAAAAGCAATTAGAATTGGAAAATAGTTTCGGACTCAGATTCTTTTTCGAACCATCTCACGTGAGATGCGATTCACATTGTAACGAATTTTTCATTTACGTACTTTCCTTCGTGTTTTTGAAAAGACTGAGCTTCCTCATTTGAAGAACCTGTAGAGTTGAATTAAGAATTGAAGGTTAGGCTCTAATTAAGGCTTTAGTTACTTCCATGGATTTACAAAATAGCAGTGAACAAGTGTAACTTGCAGATGTTGGCTTCACTGTTGAGGTTGACAGACACCAATCTAACCTTGCACTTCCCTGCAAACACAATTTGCAAATTCAATTAGGAATTCGAAACCAAAATCCATGCTCATTCGAGATTCGGAGAGTCGGGATGCAGTAAAATTACACTACACAAAGAAATGGTATGTTCGTCGGAATGATGGAAATACAGATTCCACTTGCTAAAATGATCAGTTTTTGATCGATATGTCACCGATATATAATTGAGTTTTGATCAGTTCAACAGTTGAGATTTATGAACTCGTCATTCCATCTAATTTATCAAAAGAAAAACCTGAATAAATGAAGGTATAAAATAGGATTACAAACCGTCAGGTGTTTCGGTGGTGAGCTGGGAACCTATTGCAAGCATTGATCTATACTTGTCAAAGTCGAAATCGACCTCCTCAGCGTCAGGGTTGTTCTCGATAGGCATCACAGGTGCAGTCCCATTTAGTCTCTTCTTGCGGCATCCTGATCTTTCTTTCAATGTAGCTGCTCCCTTCAATGCTATATGTTTCAAACGACACCAATGAAAAAAAATTATGTTGTGCTTCTAAAGTATAAATACTCTAGGTTTTCTATTGGCATTATTATATAGAACTGTTGTTCCTTTGTCGTTGGGTTAGGTATGGATGGCTGAGATGCCCCTTTTATGTGCATCTTTAACCGTCTATACCTAGTACAGATGAGCTGTGCTATATTTAGTTACCGGTTTCTAACATTTGATGCATGTGGGCCCACAATACACCGCTTGTTAGGATTCGCACGTGCACATGAGAAATTAACCGTAGCATTCTTCAATACCCATATTACACAAACCACACACATGTGGGTTATCTATATGTCAAACCAAGGTAGAGAACAAGGATAAGGGATATAGGATATTTACATGTCGTAGCTGCAGCTGTTAGAGTTAAGATGTCACTTGCACTTGTGCTATCCATGGCCGAACCTATTACACTGTTGAGCTGCCCCTTCCTTGCCCCCATTGCTTCTGCAACTTTTGCACACTGGGCCGCCACCAGCATGGCTGCAGAAGCGATGGCAGCTTCCTTGGCAGTGATTGACCTATCATTTTCTGATTTTTCAGCTGCAATAGCAACAAGTGCAGCCGCTACACCCGCCATTGATACTGCTACATGGACTTCAGCTCTTTGCAGCCTCTGCTCCTCTTTCCGCCTTTGCTTAATGTCTTTAAGCCATTTCTTGATCGACATGTTCTCCAATGGCACTATCTTCCATGACATCTGCACAAAAGAAGAAAGTATGACCAAAGTAATTGTCCCAGCTCAACTTCTTACAAGAACGTACGAGCCAATTCTACATACCCATTTTTTCCGAAGAAAGCCGGTGTAGTTCAATTCTGGATGCATGGCTTGTTGCATCCACATAAACGATTAAAGAGGAAAAAAAAAAACAGTATGTTATCAGCATAATTGGTTTTAAGATACTCAATTAGCTGAGATGTATTTATATGCATCGTATACATGTTTCACCTTCACGTCATTGGATTTCTATGGTGGTGGAGGCTTGAGATCTGCATCATCCATATCTTGTCTAGATTCTGAGAGTTGTAAAATCAATCTCGTGAACTTTCTTATGGTATGACATATCAAAAACTGAAATTGCGACAAATTTGACCTACCGCTCAAGGACTCTTGTTGTGGCTCTTAAACTTGTCAATCGGATCATCGAGTAGAACCACTGATCGATCTTGCTGGTCTGGTTGGAAAGCTTGCACTGCAAAGTTGCACCATGCAAGCGACAGAAAATCCGTTGCCTCAGGATGTGACTCCGGAGTTGAAGTAGTGAAATTTGAATCCATGCAACTCAGCAGCAACTGGGACCTAAAAGGGTACTTTGGAGATGGAGTTTGACAGAATATGAGATTGGAACTACTCAGTGTCAAATAAACATATAAATAGACATGCAAAAATCACCATCATATATAGCCACGTAACTTCTGATGTGCCTAGTCTTTTCACTGAGAACATCTTGTTCCCTGTCCTCGTTGATATGATTGGACATACGAGATATTATAGTTGGAAAGCCAGTTTAGATATGTCACCAATACGTTAATCGACATTTAAGTTATATTTGGTTTAAAAATTTAATTTCCCTAGCATTACCTTCAAATAATAAAATGTAGTTGCCTGACCAACTTGATGTCGGAAGTTTTCATATAATTAAGTTGGTTAAAACAATTTGCTCCATTAATAATATTACAGGAGTCGGACAGTGATTGTCTATCTTTATTTTACATTTTTTTTTTTATAAAACTAGTGTACTTCTTATGTGCACTCGAATTTGAATTTATTTGGAGATAAATAAGTTTTGATTAGAGCATCCAAACATGTAATTAGAGAGCACACATGCTAACCACTATAGAGCATTAGAGGGATGTAGGATACAGTCATAAAGAGAATCAATGAGGCCTTTCCTTTTGTACCTTTAAATGAAATGTGATAATCCGTCCTTAATTTTACGATTTTATAAATTTTAAAATGCAAATTTACGAGAATACCCTAGTAGCGAGGGTATTGATTTTCGTTGATCGCTAGTTCATGACGCGCATGAACTATTACCTTACTGTATTCCAAAAGTATGTTGGTAAGGATTGTTATTTATTATTTCATTCATTTCATATTATTATTATTATTATTATTATTATTATTATTATATTTATTATTAAGGGTGGTTGGAAAAGAAAGAGAGAAAGAAAAGGAAAGGGGGTCTACGGGGAGGAAGAAGAAGGGAGAACCGGAGGAGAGAAGTGGAGAGGGCTACTGCCCTATCAGAAATAAGGAGATGAGGATTGGACGAATTAGGAGAAGGGAGAGGTAGAAGCTGCCCAATCAAAAAGAGAAGAAAGGAGGGAAAAGAGAGAAAAGAAAAGGAGGGAGAAACGGGATCACCTGCAGACTCGTGTACTTGGCGGTGACCCGGTTTGATTCCGGCCGATTTCCACCATATTTTAGTTGAAATTCACCATTCCTTCACACAAAATCTATTCCACAACTCCCTATCTACCACCTTAGCTCAAATTTGAGGGTATTGGAGTTCAATTTCGTGAAAGAAGAAGCATGATGTCGACTACATCATTGACGGTGATCCGCCATTTTTGAATGAAATTCCATCGATCTCCACCATCATTAGCCTCCCCTTGAGCTCTGGAACAAAGCCCAAGCATTGGTTGGGGCATTGGAACGATTTTGGAGTCGAATGGAAAACAACCATTTCTAGGGTTTCCAACAGGTTTGAGAGAAATTGGGGCTTTTCCAGGCCAAATTGGCCTTGGCTGCAGCTATAAAGTTTGTTCTACTCTTTGAGATCTTCATTTCTGTAATTTTTGAGAATTTTTAGATATAGTTGGGTTTTTTCAACGAGCTGGGGCGGCCGACCGACACTCACGGCGGCACGTGCGGTGGCGCATGGCCAGAGGACCGTCAATGTTATGTTTAGGATAAATTAGATGCCTGGAGTTCAGTCCTGAGGGTCGTATAACGTAGATCGTTGGAACCTAAATTCTCTACAATACGTTAAAAGGTCATTATATGAATCGACGATCTGACCGTTGGATCGTTACCAAACTTTAATACGTTATAGGACGTAATATTTAAAGGCCACAGAAACTTACGGATTGGGAATCCAACATATGGATCTTCCCCAATTGAATTTGTAAGTTCATAAAATAAAATGTTGACCGTCACTTGGTTTTAGCAATTGGTGGAGATTCGATCGTTGGATTGTAATGAAACCTTAGGACGTTGTTCTAGAAACATAATGTAGATCTTCGAAATAACGGATCGGAGATCTGTGATGTAGATCTTCTGGATTGTATTACGTAGGGATATGTTTTATGTATTCTATTGGTAAGAACTCTGAGACGTGATTTGATAATAGGTCACAGGCGACGATAGTTCATGATGTCTCGATATTTATGCGAGGGAGTCGTAGTGTGGACCTAAGGAGAGTGGGTCATTTCCCTCCTATCGTGTATATATATATATATATATATATATAAGATTGACATCTCCACAAATGTTTATAAATTGAATATTTCATACAATTTCTATGAATGCTTTGGAGGACTAGTGCGAACTATGAATGGTTTAATCCCTGTTTAGGGTACGTAGGCAGTCTAACGAGACGTTAGATGCAACCATATAATAAATGAGACTAAATAATTGAGACAATAACCTTGTTTGGGGAAATGAGCAATGTTAGGGACATTGGTGGAAAATATGAGATTTAACCTTATGATTTGGTGGTTAAATGTTGGTCATAAATCAATGTGTGAAGAAGTAAGAAATTGAAGTAAGGAGACATAGGTAATGATAGTTAATTAAGCTAGTGTCTAGTTGGGCTTATCACTGATAATTATTCCCAAAAATAAATAGTTTGGAAGTGGGGCGTTATAGATTATGCATTTCACGCCATGTTGTGTGTGTGTGTGTGTGTGTGTGTATATATGAAAACACTATGTTATGGTTGAGTATTAGATTGCATCATGGCATATCCATATGTATATTATCTGCTCATAATTATTATGAATGCTTTGAAGTGCAAAGGTGAACGCATGACACACATGTAAGTTTAGGTGAGTTTATGGTATTAGTTGAAATGATGGAGTTATGGCATGGCTACATTTATATTTTAGCAACTCCGACATTGTCGTACATGTTGCAATAATAGGCAACTCCGACCTTGTCGTACAAGTTGCCCATGAGTTGTACATGTTATATTAGATGTAGTTAAAGCTCATAAACCTACACCCTGATGTTAATGCTCCCGCCCATGGCCAGGGCACAGTCCTTCACGTGATGTTCACTTCCCGCACCTTGCGCTCACCTTGGATCCAAGGTAGGTGCACAGTCTTGTCGTACAGACCACAATAGGTGGTTCTGACTCGTAGGTGACCCGCGATTATTCGCACAGTCTTCACGTGATCGTAGCACCTGAGTGTACTTATTTACACCCAGTTATGTCGTACAGACCACTAAAGGTGGTTTTAACTCGTGTGCAAGGATATGTGATGAGCTATGGATTCAACCGTACAGGTCACATGAGGTGACTCCGACTAGCATGTTGATGAGCTATTGATTCAGCCGTACAGGTCACGTGAGGTGACTCCGGCTAGCATGTTGATGAGTTATGGATTCAGCCGTACAGGTCACGTGAGGTGACTCCGGCTAGCATGGTGATGAGCTATTGATTCAGCCGTGTACAGGTCACGTGAGGTGACTCCGGCTAGCATGGTGATGAGCTCTTGATTCAGCCGTACAGGTCACGTGAGGTGACTCCGGCTAGCATGTGGATGAGCTATTGATTTAGCTGTACAGGTCATGTGAGGTGATTCTGGCTAGCACTTCGATGAGTTATTGATTCAGTCGTATAAGTCACGTGAGGTGACTCGTACAGGTCACGTAAGGTAACTCTGGCTAGCATGTTGATGAGCTATTGATTCAGCCGTACAAGTCACGTGAGGTGACTTCGGCTAGCATGTTGATGAGTTATGGATTCAGCCGTACAGGTCACGTGAGGTGACTCCGGCTAGCATGGTGATGAGCTATTGATTCAGCCGCGTATAGGTCACGTGAGGTGACTCTGGCTAGCATGTTGATGAGTTATGGATTCAGCCGTACAGGTCATGTGAGGTGACTCCGGCTAGCATGGTGATGAGCTATTGATTCAGCCGTACAGGTCACGTGAGGTGACTCCGGCTAGCATGTGGATGAGCTATTGATTTAGCTGTACAGGTCATGTGAGGTGATTCTGGCTAGCACTTCGATAAGCTATTGATTCAGTCGTATAAGTCACGTGAGGTGACTCGTACAGGTCACGTGAGGTGACTCCGACTAGCATGTTGATGAGCTATTGATTCAGCCGTACAGGTCACGTGAGGTGACTCCGGCTAACATGTTGATGAGCTATTGGTTTAGCCGTATAGGCCACAATAGGTGGATTCAGCTGACATACCATTTCATATTGATTTATTTCACCTGGGTTACTTATTCTTGTTAAGATATTTGACACAGTATAACTGTAAGACTGTTATTTTGGTTATGGTTTTGAGTTATTGTCACGCCTGTTGTTTTTTGGGAAATTATACAGGTGTTATGGCGATTTGCTACTGCCTTTGGTAATTGAAGTTGGTTTGAAAAGTTTTGTTTCACTCACTCACATTTTCTATTTTTGCACCCCTTCAGGTTCTAGTAGCAAAGTTCTGTATCGACGAGGATTTATGGCACTTTTCAGTACAAATGTTCTCTTATGATGGTATAATCATTATCTTACCTTACTGTACTATACCTATGCTTTGTATCATGCGTGAAATGGGTCTAGAACCTTTCACCGCGCACTTGTGTACTTAGGCACTTTTAGATTTTAATTTATTCACATTTTATACATTATTACACTTTATAGCTTCGTCACCTTCTAGGTGTCGGCTAGCACGGCTTGATTCGGGGTCCTAGTGCACATTCTGGGTCGGGATGTGTCATGAAAAGCATGAATTAAGGTTAAGCATGCACTTGGTGAAATGATTGATGTGAACATTTGATCAAAAGCAAGTAAACATGTATCACTAAATTTAAAAGAAAACTACTGAAAATAATTTGAAAATTTTGAGTTTTAATGATAATGACAAAATAAAAGGTAAAGTGAATAGTACCATGATTGAAATTTTTTTTTTGTATAAAAATGTGGTTTTTTTGTTAAAGTGAATAGTACCGGGGGTTTTTCGTTAAAATTACCTAAATTTAATCATTATTTGATTAGAATAAGGATGTGCTTGATTAACTAATTGGTATGCACTTAACAAAGAATAGCTTTTTTGAGCTACTAAGGGACTTCAATGGATGTGTCTACTGTTTAGGCTTGAGAAATAATTATGGGGTCACCTTCCTCCATTTTTGTCGATGGGCATTGACGGACTTTCAAGAATTGGTTAAAGGTGTGCTCATTAGGCTCATGTGATGACCAAATACTTATTAACCTTAGATGCTTTATTATTGAGTGCTTTTCTTATGGGGGATTATTTATAACGAAGTCATTTAGTATTACGGTCTGATAGTATTACTCTTTATTTGTAAGTGAGGTTTTAAGTTCGAATCTTGTAGATGGCGAATTTGATACCAAATTAAGTTGTCAATTATGTGGCTTAGCCAAACTTCTTCCTCCCTTAATTTAAAATATATCGTTGTCCTAAAAAAAATTATAACGAAAATCTCAATATGAATCTAGGGACAGTGGTGGAGCCATGATCTTATATCATGAGGGGCCTTTCACAAATATGAAACTTTATTTTTTTACGCCTAAAATACGGTATATATTGATTGTATTTCTATTTATTTATCTCAACTCACATGGAGAGACGTCTTAGGTTATTATGCAAGATAGAGGTAGATTACAATTTTCATAATGCATCGACCATATAATCACTTAATCCAACTAATATTTAAGAGCAGTGGACTAGAAGTTCAAGCCAACAAAACAATAAATAAATAAATATCAGCCAACATTCTTAGCTTAAAAGCAGTAAGTGATAAATCTTGACTATTAGATCCAGTTACCGCACTCGAAAACTTCAACCCAGTTTAATCTCCTCCGCCCAAAGATGAACGTGAAGTAATTAACAAGTAGAAGAAGCTGCATCATTATAACTAGAATAAGACAATCCCAAATCCATGAACTTCAAGATTGCAACTAAACCAGAAATAAAAGGAGGTTATGCTACTGTCTAGGGACGATGTACTGCATCTTGACTAGTTAAAAGGAAATGATTTTTACACATTATTTTCTTTATGTACACAAAATTGCTTCTAAATCAAATAAATTAAAATAGAATTAACGAACAAAAATTAACAAAAATAAGTGTCCAGAGAAAAGGGTTGTCAAGAAATGGTTTCCTTAGTTTAATTTAATATTCGGATAGCCAATACCAGTTTGATAAATACAAAGGCAACGTAGTAGGTATCAAGAAAAATATAAAAGTTAGTGTGTGTGCGAGTTTACTTTTTATATTTAGGAATCATGAACTTGAGTTTCAGCAGTAAGTGTGAGTTTGTAGAGATGTGTCCTATTTATTAATTTTGAGAGTTATTGTCCCTCTTTCTCTTTAAAAATGTTAGTTGTTTATTGTATAGATATTAAACTCACAAATTCAATATTAAACTCAAGAATTGAAATCACTCATAATGCTCAAATTTTTTAAACTACTGTAGGAGTTTGATTTCTATAAAATTAGAATCAAATTTAATTTTTTCTCCCTACTATGGACGACCTTAGTCCCTTCTTGCTTAGATTTAGATGCAAATATCAATGCCCCTAATAACTTATCTAACAGGTCATACTTTAATTCACTTGAACTTGTCATTATAATCATTGAAAAGTAAAGTAACTTAGTCAAGTGAATGTTCCTAACCATAAGATTGTCGATTGTGTCTAATCCCGAATAATACAAGAAAATTGGTTGTTTTAATGATTCTACAACATCAAAGTACTGATCTAACTAAGTTAAAAAATGATGGGTCTATGAGACTAAAATGATGGGTCTACAAGGGATGGGTCTATAAGAAGAGAAGATGGGGCTATTAGGGATGGGTCTATAAGGATGTTTAAGAAATTTGACAATCAAGATTTTTGATAATTTTAACCAATTTCCGATAATATATTCTAATTTGTTGTGGTGTATATTTAACTGACAGGGGAAGGGGACTAGCAGTACAGAGAGAGATTAGAGAGAGATGTGTTTGTAGGATTGTGTAGAGGAATGTGTGTGTTATTCCCCCTACGTAGTGCTTTTATTTATAGTAATAAGAGAGAAGAAATCCTTCTCCTCCAAGGAATAAAAGTCCATATAGGAAAGAAGAACTAGAATCAAATCTAATCTAGGATTTACACAATCACACTTAAACTAGAAGTTTACAGCACTCCCCCTTGAGTATGTAAATACTCAAGTAGATTCGGCATCATGTAGTAGTTGAGGAAGTCGACTCGTCAGCACTGATTCATGGAACACACTATTCTCAAATAAGGTAAGAACTTGCATAAGGAATTGAGTCTCACAAAAATAAGAAATAAAAAACCCTAAGGCTATGGTAAAAACCAGAGTAGGGACAAAATCCATAGTCTAAGGAAAAATGCGTGAGTAATGCAAAGTCAAATGAAACATCTACGGGACGGCATCAGGGATATGATCAACCCAAGGTGGGTGCCTAGTTAAAAACTAATTAGGAAGAAAAAAACCCAGTGGGAGAAATGCTCCTAATCTTAGGGAAAAAGAGTACATTAAGATCAAGCAAGCATACTTTAGGATACTCCCCTTGAGTTTGACACAATTCCAAAGAGAACTAGCAATGTTACAACTCAGAAAGTTTACACATACCAATTCCTTGAACAAGCTTCTGAAACGTCGCTTTCGGTAGTGATTTGGTGAAGAGGTCGACCAGGTTGTCTTATGAATAGATTTGCATGACTTCAATCTTCTGATGCTCTTGTTGTTGATGTGAGAAGAAGAGCTTCGGCACAATGTGCTTGTGTTGTCACCTTTGATATAACCATTCTTAAGCTATTTGATGCATGCTGCGTTGTCTTCATAGATCATCGTCGGGACATCAACGACAGGGTAAAGATCATAGGAGCTTCGAATATGGCCTACAACTGCTCTCAACAAAAACCATTCCCGAGTTGCTTCGTGTAAGGCAAGAATTTCAGCATGGTTAGACGAAGTGGCAACTAAGGTCTGTTTAGTTGACCTCCAAGAGATTGCGGTGCCTTGAACAGTAAAGACAGAACTTTTTTAAGAACACGCCTTGTGTGAATCAGATAAGTATCATGAGTCGGCATAACTAACAAGGCGAGAATCGACTTGAGGTAAGGGGGGGGGTGCAGCATTGATCCATAGAGATAGAACAAGCCCAGATCTTTAGTACCCTTAAGGTAATGGAAGATGCCTTTAACACCAGTCCAATGTTTGCGTGAAGGTGCATTACTGTATCTTGCCAAAAGATTAATAACGAAGGAGATGTTGGGTCTAGTGCACTGAGCTAAGTACAATAAAGTGCCTATCGCACTTAGATAAGGAACTTCAGGCTCCAAAATCTCTTCATCATCCTCCTTCGGATGGAAGAGATCTCATTTTGCATTTAGCGATCAAACGACCATAGGAGTACTCGAAGGCTTCGTTTTATCCTCGTTAAAGTGACGCAACACCTTCTAGGTGTAGTTCGTTTGATGTACTAAGATTCCATCCGAACAGTGCTCTATCTTGAGAACGAGATAGTATCGAGTCTTCCCTAGATCTTTCATCTCAAATTCTGACTTTAGGTGTGTGGCAGTTCTCACGAGCTCTTCAGGAGTTTCGATAAGGTTCATGTCATTGACATAAACTGCAACTATCGCAAAACCGAAATGTGACCTTCTTAATGAACACACAAGGGTATAGTTCGTTGTTTACATAGCCCTTACTAGTCAAATACTCACTCAGATGGTTATACCATATTCTTTCGGATTGCTTCAAATCGTAGAGTGAAATCCTCAGCCGAATTGAGAGCGTGTTCCGAGGTTTGGAAATATTTGATCTAGTAAATGTAAGTCATTTGGGAACTTTCATATAAATTTCCATATCAAGATCCTTATAAAGATACATAGTTACTAAGCCCATCAGCTGCATGCTTAGGTTTTTTTTTCAGAAACTACCAAACCAATATTGTAGCAAAAAGTAATCGCATCCGTAACAGGTGAATAAGTTTGTTCATTCTAAATCCCGGGACGTTGTGAAAAGCCTTGTGCAACAAGACAGGCTTTGTAACGTACAATTTTGTTCTTTTCATTATGCATCAGAACAAAAACCCATTTGTAGCCAACGAGCTTCACATGTGGAGGAGTAGGAGCTACTGGTCCAAACACCTTATGTTTCGCAAGCGAATCAAGATCGACTTGGATTGCTTGTTTCCAGTTTGACCAATCGGTTATACGTCGACATTCATCAACGGAAGGGGGTTCAATGTCATCGCTCAACATAATCTCAGTAGCTACTGCATATGCTAATGCATCATCGACAATCATCTTATTTCTACACCAAACATCATCTAAGCTAGCATAATAGACCGAAATCTCATGATTCTCGTGAGGTGGATTCATCTCTTCAAGGATGCTTCCGTAATCCAGAATTTCTTTATGAGTTGGATAGAATGAGTGGGCGACAGTCGGATTCACGGTAGGCTCTTCAGGTGCCTGTGTCGTGGGTTTGCTTTTCCAGGGGTATGAATCTTTTGAACCAAGAGGCCTGCCATGCTTATGTTTAGGGGTAGATGATTGGCTAGTAGCTAATGTACATGGATTGCCAAAGTTGGCGTCCTGGGTCTCTAGGAAGGAAGTCTATTGTACATTTGGTACATCCATCTTTGTAGGCACATTCGCAACTGGAATATGTGATCTTGTCACTCACGCTAGATCAATGAAAGCATTTGGCATGTTCTGGAGATCTAATGTGCACTGCATTTCAGTTTTAGACTAAGTGGTGCGGGGATCTAAATGAGACAAAGTGGGAGTCGTCCTTGATAATTTGCGTCGTTCTTCTGGAACTTTGACATTCTTATCTCCCCCTAATGACAGGAATGATGTCTCATAGAAGTGACAATCGACGAAACGAGTGGTAAATAGATCGCCTATCAAAGGTTCTAAGTAACGAATGATTGAAGGAGAATCATATCTGACATAGATTCCCATCCTTCACTGAGGCCCCATTTTTTGTACGTAAGGGCAGCGAAATCGGCAAATAGATTGCACAACCAAAAACCCGTAGATGCGATATGTCGGGTTTGTATCTGGTAACCAAATGAAGGGCGTTATATGGTTGGGTTGCAATAGGCCTCAGGCGGACCAACATGGTTGCGTGCAATATTGCATTTCCCCAAGCAGTGATTGGGAGCTTGGCATATATGACCAATAATCAAGCAATCATTTGTAAGCGCTTAATGAATGCCTCTGCCAGTCCGTTCTGGGTGTGAACATAGGGTACTGGATGTTCAACTTCAACCTGAACCGACATGCAATAGTCATCAAAAGTTTTAAATGTGAATTCTCCAGCATTATCCAATCAAATAGATTTGATCGGATAATCAGGATGGTGAGCCTTGAGCTTCATAACCTGAGCCAACAGTTTGGAAAATGCAGCATTCCTTGTGGACAACAAGCACACATGTGACCAACATGTGGAAATGTCAACCAAAACCATAAAAGAATCTAAATGGTTCGCAAGGAGGGTGAATTAGTCCACAAATGTCCCCCTGAATCATTTGTAAAAAAATAGGAGGATTTGAGCGAACCTTGTCATAAGAAGGCTTAATAAGCTTTCCCATGGAGCAAGTTTGACATGTGATTCCTTGAGTCAAACCTAAACTTCGAGTTAGTGGATGCCTGTGTGATGATTTAAGGATACAACGCATCGCTGTTTGTCCAGGGTGTCCCAAATGATAATTTCGTGCATGGTCCTAGAGGTAGGGCCGACCACATAGCGACTTTCTATAGGGTGTATGGTCGTAGTATATAGACCACTCGGGATACGCTCCATCTTCTCTAGAATGTGCTTCTGACCATATTCGTAGGAAGTTATGCATAGAAATTCAACTTCGTTTTCTACATAGGTTTTAGCGTGCTAATTATTATTTTAATTTCCTTAAAACTCAACAATGTTCTTCTAGAACGTGGAGAATAAAGTGCCTCATTAATGGTCAAAATTGTACCATTGGACAACATTATATGTGCCTTACCGTATCCTTCGATCAGGTTGGATGGGCCTGAGAGGATTGTCAGAGGTGTATTCTTAGGTACGAAGTTAGTGAAATAGATGCGTTCACGTAAAACGGTGTGCATGGTTGCACTATCTGCCAAACAACTAACTTCCCCACTAGTCATACATAGAATGAAAATTAATTTGAATCAGTCACATGCATACAAGTTCTAAAAAAAATATCCATTCAAAATAAATTTAAGTATTCAAGGACGGTAATTAATTAAAAACTTAATATCCAAAAACAAATCACCAACAAATAATCCAAATATAAAGGAAAATTGTTCAAAAATTAACAAGGGGGTGTTCGGCCACTAGGTGGAATTCAGCCCCATTGTCTAAATTTCAGCTAGAAAAATAGTTTATGTCTAAGATTCTAATCTTGCATAGGTGTGGTATCCTCTTGAAAATCAGAAACTTCCATCTGAGTACTTTCCGGTTTATCCACTTGCACAAAGGTTGATTCAAACTTCTTACGACGAGAATGATATTCAGCTACAACCTTCTGGGGAGCTCGGCAAACACGGGTCCTTTGAACCACAGCGATAACACATGTCTGCATCCATGGTTTCAGGTGCTTTGCCCTAATTCTTGAAGTTTGGGGCCTTGGGACCGAGGTTAGGGCGCTTCTGGGCTACCCCTACCACGCCTCTTTTGGCGTTTTGGGCGTTGGTTCATGCTATAGTGTGCTTCAAGCACAACAGTCGTCCTAGTAGGTCGAGCTTGATGAATTTTAAGCAACAGTTGATTTTACTTTTCAGCGAGAGGTAAAACAGAGATCAAATCCGAAAACTTAGTGAACTTCTGAGCCCTATATTGTTGCTGTAGGACAATATTAATTGCAGAGAAGGTCGAATAGGTCTTCTCTAAGAGATCCTCTTCGATCAAAGTCTCATTACAAAACTTGAGAAGTGATCAGATTCAGCAAACTTCATAATTATATTCATTTACAGACTTAAAGTCTTGGAAGGGCACTTAAAGTCTTGGAAGGGCAAATGCTGCCAGTCATGTCTTGCTTCAGGCAAGAAGATGTATTTTTGGTGATCAAAACGATCAGCCAAAGCGACCCATATTGCTCGTGGATCCTCTTCAGCAAGGTACTCGGTTTGCAGTGTGTCATGAATATGTCTTTGGATGAAGATCATGGACCCACTTGAGGTAGTTTTTTTCCAAAGACCTCCAAAGCGGTGAAGTCGAGTTTGTTCAAATTCGACATATTCCTATCACAAAATCGATGGACAAGATGTGGTTAGTGTAATGGAGAAAAAAATCAATCCAATCACATAGGAGTAGAACATTCAGGTTCTAATAGACATGTACTGGTTTAAATTTGCATGAAAAACTTCGGGTTTTCAAGGGTGATGTTTGTAAGGAAAAACTTCAGGTTTTCAAACAAGGCATGTTTCTAGAAACTTTAGGTTTCGAGATAATTATGAACTTCAGGTTCATATGTTCTTGCAGACAAATGCAAATATATACATAGAAAAATGCAAATAAAACTTCAAGTCTATAATTATAATTGAATTAATTATTTGAACTTCGGGGCCAAATTTAAAATGTGGGTGAAAAATTATAAAACCCAAATTGCCTAAAAAAAAATAATAAATAATTAAGCTTGGGGCCTAAAAACATGGCCCAAAGCCCATGGGTGGGCTGAGAAAATTTGAGCCGTGTGGCCCAGGCCCAAAATTTGGTTGGAATAGGCTTGGGCCTAGAATGCAGGCTTGCCCAGCATCACAAATTTGATGGGTTGCAAGCGCAAGCCCAAAAAATAGAGGCCTGTGAAGGGCTCTGATACATCAGCGCATAGGCTAGGATCCAGTGCGACGCGAATGTTGAGGAACACCAAGAACCAGCTTGCGCTGGTGTTACGCTGGTCGGGAGTCCAATAGAAGCCCAATTGGCTTGTTTGATATAGGCTGTAGCAGCAAAAGCAAACAGCAAGCCCAAAACGTCTGAGGCCTACTAGGGCTCGGGTTGAGAAACTCAGGATAACCAATTTGAACCAGAAAAAACTCTGGCGTCACTTCAGGTGACTTTCCACGGGTGGTTATGGCATGGCGATGCATGGGGTGTTCAATCAAGTTTCAATGTTGGGGGATCTGAGAAACCTTTGAGGATTCGAAGAATCTGTCGAAAAATTCACTGATTTTCATCGGTTTTTCAGATAAAAATTCATTGTCGTCGATGATGGTTTGGTCCCAAGCACAACTGCAGGTCGTGATTTCCCAGGGAAAACGGCGGTGAGGCCGTGGCCGACCACGGGCGGTGTTGGGTCATGGGTTCGATGCCAAAAATAGCATCGTGTCAGATGAAGAATGGGTTGGCTCGATGCATCGCGGCCGGGAGAGGTTTGCTTGAGGTCTGGTGTGCGTCACAGGTCATGGGTTCGATGAACCCTAAGAGTTTCCGATTTTATTTTATTTTTTCAGATTATAATTCAATGCATATTGACAAATAATTTTAATGAAGGAACATATATTTGATGCAATTCATGGCAAATATCAAATTCACATAATTCAACAATTATGGATATAATGCATACACAATTTATGTAGAATCTAAAATTCGAAAAATGTAAAGTTGGATCATGTATTATGGTGAATATTCATGCTATTAGGGCTACAAAAATATCAAGATAAAAACTGTTGTTTTGGAAGAACTTGATTACGTGATGATATTGGATGAATTGGTTTGATGCAGAAAGCTTTCACGTCAGATTCCTAAGCGTAGTGGTAAGAGTGTGCTAATAACGTGTTGTGGCCTATATTTAACTGACAGGTGAAGGGGGCTAGCGGTACGAAGAGAGATTAGAGAGAGATGTGTTTGTAGGATTGTGTAAAGGAATGTATGTGTTATTCCTCCTACACAGTGCCCTTATTTATAGTAATAAGAAAAGAAGTCTTTCTCCTCCAAAGAATACAAGTCCATATAGGAAAGAATAACTAGAATCAAATTTAATCTAGGATTTACACAATCACACTTAAACTAGAAGTTTACAACATAATTTATTCTTAATCATAGGATTGTCAAATTTTCGTTGACTTTCCACTAAGACATGTATATTGTTAGAATGACATGTCTCATTTCGTTGATTTTTTTTTTTACACTAAAATGAATACATAGGTGCTCAATAGAGATTAAGCCCACTGAACGAGATCTTTTAAGAGTTCATATGTGTATATTAGGTACAAACTCATGTCAATAAGAATTCAAACGTTGCAACAATGAAAAATAGTTTTTAGACATGAGGCATCATAGTTGTCTTGCAAAAAGGTTATTGACTTTGTGATTCTGCACCAGAGCCATAAGGCTTGTTTCATAATCGTTAGAGTCCCTGATTTATTCATTGAGCCATTTAAATACTCATTGATATGATTTAGTAGTCTCTGGCCAAACCATATAATCTTGATTTTGAGAAATAAATTTCAAATCACAATTGGTGGATTCATTAGATGATCAATTAGGCAGTTAACATCAAATATCAACTCTATTTGTTTTCAGTTTGTATTCAGTGTTGTTTACTGAATAACATTGAGAAATCACAATTTAGCATTCTGTGTGTTTATGAAAAATTGTTTCTGCTCTGCTGCATACTTGTTAGTTTATTCCTTCCAAAAGCACACTATTATTTTGATAGTGAGACATTTCACTAGTACACAATCTGATATCTTACTTACAAAATACGTGTAGTCATACCATTTCTAAATCCAAATTTTAAGATATTCTATGACCATCTTTGAACCAACATTATACGGAGACATGGGAAAAGGTAGTTTCATCATGAATGCCATCTCAAACACAACTAGTTTGGTGAAGCATTACCAAATTTCACGACCTCTTTTACAGATACATCATTAGTGACTTTATCATTGGGCAACACAAGTTGGGCAAAGAACTTAAAAGAATAACCCCTTTGTGTACAACACATGTCTTCTTTAATTCCACTTCCTTAGTGGTGTAGATGCACACCTTTGTTTTTAGATCTCAATTGGCTTTTTCAGTCGTTGTCAATTGACAATGAAGATGTTTGCTTTCTCGCACGTGTTTATTATTTCAAAACAAAATAGGCTGGGTAGAACATTGTATACCTAAAAATATATGCTTTGAAGGATGCCTTGCGTCTCTTTTGTTAGAGTACACCTGCTTGTTGGCTGACTTTTAAATTCTTTGGCAGGGGATGTATTCAAGGTGATTGGATGAAAAGATTTGGAAGTTGGTGTATTAAAGAGGTCTGGAGGAGGAAATTTGATAGTTGGTTGTATTAAAGAGGACTGCAGGAGGAGTTTTGGGAGTTGGGTGTATTTGGGGGTTCAGATGGTAAGAAAGGTTTGGATGGTTTTTTTCTTTTTGTTTGAATGAACGGTATTATCTACATTAAAGGGGAGGGGGTAAGCTAAGCCTCACAATGTGCTAACAATAATATGATTCAAATTTACCTTTGGCGAAAATCAAACCAAAGACTTCTCACTTACAAGCAAAGAGGAATAACACTAAATCGTAGTACTAAGTGGTAGGGTTTGGATGTTGCATGAGAAGGAAAGAAGGGATTATCCTGCAAAAAGTTAATTTATCACCCCTAATTCCCATTACCTGATTTGGCCACATGGCTGGCCAACATAAGTCCACGTGTAATTAATTTTTATACAATAAATCATAACACATTAAAAAAAATCAAAATTATTAATTTAGAAGTGGGAAAAATATAAAAAAAAAATGATGCCAATGTTCAGGATCACATCTTGTACGTTTTGACGATGATTAGATTGTCATTTGGATTTTTTTTAACTCCTCAAACCCTCATGAATAGTGTTTTTATGAAAAAAAATAGTAATAATTAATTTACAAGTGTGAAAAATGCAAAAAAAAAAAAAAAAAAAAAAAATGCAAAAAAGAAAAAAAAAAAAAACAAAGAAAAAAAAAAAAAAGATGCACAAACGCTCATAATGACAAGCCTACAACTTTTGTAAAGGAGTCAGCTCTGAAACTTGACACCATAATCCATAAACCCTAGTGAGAATCTCTAACCGTTTGATAGTCATTTACGTTTAGCTTTAATTGTTCATCACCATAAAGTGTTTTTGGGATTTTATTTTTTGAAAACATGGTCATGTAGTGGATACAAAAAGATAAGCGGTTCGAACCATTTGTAACATCCCACATCGCCCAGAGAAGTGGATCCTGTAAGCCTTATATGTATATTTCCATCTCTACCTAGCATGAGGCCTTTTAGGAGCTCACTGGCTTTGAGTTCCGTAGGAACTCTGAAGTTAAGTGAGTTCGCTGAGAGAGCAATCCTAGGATGGATGACCCACCGGGAAGTTCTTGTGTGAGTTCCCAGAAACAAAACCGTGAGGGCATGGTCGGGGCCCAAAGTGGACAATATAGTGCTACGGCGGAGTCGAGCCTGGGATGTGGTGGGGGCCTGGGCCGGGTTGTGACACCATTAGTATCACGTTCTGATTTTTAATGTTAGTGCAAATATTGCTGGATGTTATATTGTCTTAAGACCTTATAAATGTTGAGCAATATTTGCACTAACATTAAAAATCGTAACGTGACATCCATGATCCAAACTGGTGATCTTTTTACATCCAACACAAGACCATGTTTTCAAATAATAAAATCCAAAACAAGACCATGTTTCTCACTATGGTTTATGAATAATGATTTCACATTTTGAAGTTGACTCCTTGATAGGAGCATATTTAGGCGACTTACTTAGCTTGTTTTCGTGCATCTATGTTGTTAATTCATAATTGTTTTAGTAGTTTAAGCCATTTTCGTGTGTTTTTAGGTTCATATGGCTAAGGAAGCAAAAAGATGCATTTTGGAGCATTTTGGAGCAAAATTGGGCTTGGAATGGATAGCATATGCTTGGAGCCAAAGTGTTGGACGAATTTGAAAGCCTTGTATGCACTTTGGACATAAAACAAAGGGCCTAGCCCAATCAAACAATCCTTTGAGCCATGCAAAACCTCTAGCCCAATCAACAACCCTTAGCCACATGCATTCACATGCATCACAACCCCAAAACCATCAAGAAACACCATTCACACACATGCACTTACTCTTTCATCATTGCACCACCATTCACACACACATGCACTTAATCCTTCATCATTACACCACCTTCTCCATCTTTATTCCACATGCATTCATCATAATTCACCCTAGCTACCACCATTCACACAC
Organism: Pyrus communis; assembly: GCF_963583255.1. Taxonomy (NCBI): domain Eukaryota; kingdom Viridiplantae; phylum Streptophyta; class Magnoliopsida; order Rosales; family Rosaceae; genus Pyrus; species Pyrus communis. The sequence continues at coordinate 24,734,959 of NC_084806.1, read as the reverse complement.
ACATGCACTTACTCTTTCATCATTGCACCACCATTCACACACACATGCACTTACTCTTTCATTATTGCACCACCAATTCAACACATGCATTTCCACCTTCCTACTTCATCATTTCATCCACATGCACTCTCAATCATAACAACCACATTCACTCTTAAACAATCACCCACATATTCTCCCATTCCCCCTATAAAAACCCATGCATTCATACACAAAAATCACATCTCATTTTCATACACAACACACCACAAACACATCCAATCTTCCCTTATAATCCAAACACCACTCCTCATCCATTTCCATAATTCCCCAATCCATTCAACACACCAACAACATCCCTTAGACCTTGTGCTACGACGAAGAGGAAGATAAGAGGGCCTAAACGTTCATACAATTCAAGTTTGAGTTGTTGGAATGTTTAGGTGTTTCTTTGATTCTCTTTGTTTTGTACCATGAGGAACTTCCTCTCGGCTTCATTCCATTAGATACACTCTCCCATTTCTTAAAGGATTTCGACATCAGTTTTGCTTCAAGGGTTCTTTCTTCTTAATCCTATGTTCACTCATGTTATATATTTTGATGTCAAACCTTTTGTAAACATGAAGTGTAACTAATCTCTCTCTAGGGATTCGATGTAGCCTTGCAAGATTGCCATGTAGTTAATTCGGAATTCTCATTTAATCTATCTATTTCTTGTTTCATTCTCCGATTTAATTGTGACTTAGTGTGTTGATTTTAATGCTTGATCATCATTTGAATTAACCACAGGTTGTTTAGCCAAGATTAAAGCACACATCATACATAATCTTGGTAGATATGTGAATGAATGAAGGGAATGTTTTGCAAACATCCTGCCGAGTGTTCCCTTTGGTTTTGTGAAAGTTTCTTGTGCACTACATAGTCTTGATTAGGAACCAAAGTTGCACATCACAATTAGGCTCATGATTAGAGACATTTGATCAAATCCACACATCATATGGCTGATCATATCTAAGTGAAACAAACCCAAGAAATAAGTAGAGGGATGAGTATAATCTGACTTAACAAGCATGGACTTGGCTTAGCAATGGTGAAATCGAATCTCTAGCTTCATCTCCATTTGTGCTATCTCTTTTTATTAGCTGTGATTCATTCATTTTGTGTTTACTTCATTTCCTTATGCTTTAATTTACAATCTGTCATTTAGTTTAATCAAAACCTAAATCCCCCTTTACCTTATTGTTCAATTTAGTTAGAAATCAATTTAGTTTATGCTTTAAAGCATTTTGAGTCTTTGGTTTGTCTTAGTGTTTTAAAGTTTAGTTTTGCATTCTTTGAGTCTAGTATAGTGTTTTAGATTGTGTTTTTAGCGTTTTTGAGTCAAATCCAAGTGATTAACGATCCCTCCTAATCCCCGGTCCAGAACGATCCCTACTTACATACTTACTACAATTGTCAAAAAGAAGGTTTAATTTGTGTGCGTATAATTCTCGCATCACTCCTTCACAAACGTTGTAGACTTTGTCGCTACAAATATTTATAAATATTTTTTACATTTTTCACATTTGTAAATTAATTATTACTAATTTTAACTCTTTTCAAGTCAATGAAAAAATAATATTCATGAGGGTTTAAAAATTCAAACGACAATCTAACTATCGTCAAAACGTAGAGGATGTGATCCCGAACGTTTGGCATCATTTTTTATTATAATTTTTTTCATTTCTACGTTAATTAGTATGAACTTTTTATTTTGCTTTGGCATTTAGGGAGGGTTTAAAATAAATAATAATGCATAATAATTTATTCAGAAGTGCGAAAAGTATGACGTCGGTTGGTACACGATAAGGAATGTCATATCTTTGACGTGAACTTCTCCTATTTCATTTGAACTCGTAGTCAAGGTTTTATATAGTGTTTTACACCTTTTACATTATTTTATTCTCATTAGGGTTTAGGGTTTAATTTCATAAGGTGTCACAATGCTTCATCCAAAAAATGCCAGCGAGGGCAGTAACGAAATTTGGCATTACACAAAGCATCGTCCAAGGAATCATCCAACACAAAGGCAACATTCTGGAGGGAAAATGTTAAAGCATGCGTTGACACCTTAAACCAGGTGAACTAACAGCATCATTAACATTATCATAAACCCTCACAAGGCTTGCAAAACTTGTCCAACAACATCTGGACTAACATATTCGGTTCTAAAACAAATTCAGTGATCATTCAAAAAATTTCTGCACGTTATGGACCCTATTTTGAAGCAGAACGCAGACACGTTCACGACCTCAGTACATCCAAAGGTAACGTATTATAACCAAACCGCACTATCAATTACATAAAACTTCATGAATATCATGCCACTCAATCAGTCAGCCACTCACCCGTTATCTTGCTGTGGAGCATCGCCCACAACCACAATAGGCCAGGGTCATTCCTTCCCCTTCCACAACAGGTTTTTCTATAGATCCGGCAACATGTGATCAATCGGAGTCAACTTAGAAAAAAATGCTTAGGGTTTGAATTGTATATTTATTATTCTCTCTAGGAGGTAAATATATAGTTGTACAATATCCCACATAATAGGAAATAAGAATCCCTATTATACAAGGAATAAATTATAGGATTACCCAACTTGTCAAGTGAGTCTTGAAACGCCCTTGCTGAAATTGCATGAGTTAACACATCTGCTAATTGTTCTTCAGACCTCACGTATCGAATATCAAGTAATTTGACATCTAATTTCTCTTTGATGAAGTGTCTATCTAGCTCCACATGCTTTGTACGATCATGCTAAATGAGATTATTGGCTATTTCTCTTGCAGCTTGATTATCGCATTATAATAACATAGCTCCCTGAGGCTTGAACCCAATCTCAGTGAGAAGAATCCTGAACCATAACAATTCACAAATCCCATGTGCCATCCCTCTGTGCTCTACCTCGGCCGTGGATCTAGCCACTACATTTTGCTTCTTGCTTCTCCAAGTTACTAGATTTCCTGCTACGAATGTGAAGTAGCCTGATGTGGAACGACGATCATTAATGTTTCTCGCACAATTAGCATCAGTATACCCCTTTACCTCCAAATGTCCATGCTTCCTGAAGATTAGTCCTCTACCTGGTGCACCTTTCAGATAACTCAGTATACGCATCACTGCTGCCATGTGATCCTCACTCGGAGCATGCATGAACTGACTTACAACACTAACTACATACGCAATATCCAGATGTGTAAGTTATAGGTAAATCAACTATCCTACCAATCTCTGCTATCTTTCTTTATTGGTAGGAACTTGATCCTGGTATATCGCTAGGTGATGATTCTACACAATGGGAGTTTCAACTAGTTTACAAGCCAACATTCCAGTTTCAAAGATAAGATTAAGAACATACTTCCGCTGAGACAAATAAATACCATCACGAGAATGTGCAACTTCAATGCCCAAGAAGTATTTCAAGCCTCCCAGATCCTTCATCTCAAATTTTGATGAAAGATATCCTTGCAACCTTTTTATCTCTTATGTGTCATCACCAGTAACTACCATATCATCCATATAGATAATTAACAAAGTAACTTTACCTCTTATGAGTTTGATGAACAGGGTGTGGTCTACATTTCCCTGTCTGTAGCTGTACTTTTTCATTGCTTCAGTGAACCTTCCAAACCATGCTCTGGGTAATTGTTTGAGTCCGTAGCGAGCCTTTTGGAGTCTACATACTTTCCCTGCTTCATTCGGTGTTTCATATCTTGGTGGAAGATCCATGCATACTTCTTCTTCCAGATCTCCATGTAAGAAAACATTCTTCACATCCAACTGTTTCAAAGGCTAGTCCAGGTTAGTTGCTAAAGATAAAAGTACTCGAATAATATTCATTTTTGCGACCAGAGCAAATGTTTCTTGGTAGTCAACTCCAAATGTTTGTGTGTACCCTTTAGCTACCAATCTTGCCTTGTATCTATCAATGGTCCTTCCGCCTTGTGTTTTATGGTGAAGACCCATTTACATCCCACTGGTCTCTTCCCTTGTGGTAATGACACTACATTCCATGTTCCGTTTCTTTTTAAGGCTTCCATTTCTACTCCCATGGCTTTTACCCAATGAGGGTCTCGCAAAGCCTCTTCCACTTTTGTTGGAATTTTAATCCTAGCCATTTGATTCACCATGGCTTAGTACTTGGGTGATAGTCGATGAGTGGACATATACTATGCAATTGCATATCTCACTTTTCCTTCCAGAGAAAACCTGTCAGGTAGTTTCCCACGGTTTTGCCTAGGAGGTAAAATATAGGAATTTTCAACAATATCTGGAGTATGCGAACGTACCTCTTGGATATCTGCAAGGACATGAGTGTGTACTAGTGGAGGAGAATGAGGGTTATTTTCTGTTTACATAGTCTCAATATCACTCGCAGGCCCATTACCTTCTGCTAAATCTATAAATGGTGTAGGCTTACTATTCAACGTTGCATGAGCTATCTCTCGGTCAGGGGTTTCACGGTCAAGATCCACTGGGCTTTGGCTTGTTGTGTCGTTGGCCATTACTGGGCTTTGAACTATTATGTCATGGCCTACTGTTGGGCTTTGATTTGATGTGTCGCGACCCTCTGGTAAGGTGCAGTCAGGTGGGTTGGTCATAACACCTAAGTCTTCAGTCTCGGTCTCGCCTGGACTACTGGGACCATGCCAATTGTCTTATTCATGTGGAATATCAAACCAACTGTAGTCTTTGTATTTACTATTCAACTCTCCCTCAAGAGTACAGTGGGTTTGCTCAGAGATGAAAAACATCTTGGTTTCGGAAAACGTGACATCCATGTTGACATAAAAATGCTTAGCACGTGGATGGTAACATCGATATCCCTTTTGTTGGCTATTAAATCCTAGAAATACACAACGAACAACACATGGATCTAATTTACTCCATTGATTCTTGTGAAGATGCACATAAGGCACACATCCAAATATGCGAGGTGATAATTGAAGAGAAGATGGTAGAGTAACATAATCCGTCAAGACTTCCATAAGAGTTCGGAAGTTGTGAACTCAAGAGGGCATTCGATTAAGAAGATAAACGGAATACGTAGCTGCATCCGCCTAATAGGCATGAGAAGCATGAGCCCCAGTTAGAAGTACCCGTGTAGTTTCCAAGATATGTCTGTTCTTACGTTCTTCCACACCATTTTGTTGAGGAGTTTGAGGACAAGTAGTCTCGTGAAGTATGCCGTGCTCTGCGAAAAATTGTGATAGTTCAGAATTAAGATATTCTCCACCATTATCGGATCTCAGGACTGTGATAGGAAGAGAAAATTGATTTCCAATCATTTGATAAAACTGTTGGAAAATTTGCCTAACATCACTCTTTTGTTTCATGATATAGAGCCAAGTCATTTTAGTGCAATCATCTACAAAGGTAACAAACCACCAAATACTGTGGTGCGTCGCAATTGGTGAGGGACCTATACATTGGAGTGAATTAACTCAAAGGGCACTAATCTTTTATTGAGACTCAAGTGGTAAGAAGTACGATGACTTTTTGCAAGAATGCAATCTTGACACTGAAAATCAGAGTCTGAAACACCATTAAATAAAGAAGAAGGTAATTTTCTTAAATAACCAAAAGATGCATGTCCTAGTTGACGATGCCATAACCAGATTCTCTTAACCTTGTTGTTGTGACCACTGCTCACTTGGTTGGCTTGGCCCGGTACCACATCATCCACATATTATAACCCTCTCCTCTTAGTACCACGCCCAATGATCACTCATGTTTAGATATCCTATAGTAGGCAAAAAGTGGAAAACATGAGTACAACACAATCTAATTGTTCCCTAACTTGACTAACAGAAAGTAAATGATTCGATAGTGAAGGAACAAGAAGAATGTTATGCACAGATAGAGAGGGAGTAAGGGCGATGGAACTCACTCCTGTAACTGGAGCAATTTCACCGTTTGCTATGATAACATTATCTTTGGGTGGCACGATTAAGTAGTGAAATAAGGATTCATTATATGTCATATGGTCTGTCGACCCAGAGTTAATTATCCAACCATAATATTGCTTAGCGGATACTGTGAATGCAGTGTCAATTTTACTTGGATCATCGAATTGTTCTCTAGATGAAATCAAATTCAATAATGAAAGCTGCTGGCCTATACTGTCTGGATCCAAATCTGGTGCATGATTACTATCCGCTAGTGGGTTTGGTAGGCCCAGGGTTGTTTTTCCACTTGGCAAGCTTGCGGTTCCTTTTTCTCCGGCATCACTTATGTCAATACCTCCTGATAGTTGCCCTACTTTGATTGGGGCCTTAGGTTCAGCAAGTCCAGCCCGCTGCTGAATGTTGCTGCCATGTCCGCTAGAAATCAACACTGCAAACCCAGGTGCCGAGTCTGCAATCTTGTCCTGGGCATTCAAACTGGACGACTTGTTTAAACCAAATGTCTTGGTCATGATTAGGACCACGGCTCTATCATCTGCCATAGTTGTGGTTTTGCTTTTATGTTTTAAATGTCTGGGTTTGGGATTTTCAAAGGAAAGTCTGGTTTCTTGTTTCGAGACTTGGGTTTAGGTGGTTAACATAAGTCTCTTACTTCGAGACTTTTGGGCACAATTCCACGTAGCTGTTAAGCAGCCAACCGAGAAGAAATCGAGTTGTCAGTGAACATGATTAGGTTTTAGAGAAAGAGATAGGCCGAAATTTGCTCTGATACCAAGATAAAAGTGCTTAGGGTTTGAATTGTATATTTATTCTTCTCTCTAGGAGGTAAATATATAGTTGTACAATATCCCACATAACAGGAAATAAGAATCCCAGTTATACAAGGAATAAATTATAGGATTACATTCCGAAACTAAATAGTTGACTCACGCCAACACTTCTTTACTGCGTGGCGCACATGGGTTGTGGTTTGTAATGAGTTGTACACACTGGTTTTTCCCTTAACAAGATGAATCACTACAGCCACCCAATGCTTATCAAGGTTGAGTGGCATGAAAACCTTCTCCATCCCATCGAGCCAAGATATACCATACTCTGACCCCTCGCCCTTTGCCGTTTTCACCAAAACCAGCTCAAATCCTTTCAAAGCTTTGGAATCTCTGCCTTATCTTCCTCTTGTTGTTGTCATCGACTCATGGCATCATGTACAATACACCTATGCACATTTCAGAATTTAAAATGACAAATGTCTATTGTAGATTTCAGAACAATAATCTGACAGCATACAAATTGTGCTTACCAGAAAATAGTCATTCGTATTTTGTTGTCACTAGCCAAACGCTTAGAAGCTCATGCTGATGCTTCCTAAGGAGATACAACTACAAAGGGATGTGGTGCCAAAATGCAATGTTAAATTAGACATTGACAAGAATGCGATCCCAAGCTTTGTTAGTCATTCCATGATAAACACTATTTAGTAACTTACATTTGTGGATAGGCAACCTTTTGAGTCAATGATGCGCCACTAAAACTCAGTGTCCCCAAGCGTTCTAATGGCTAACATGGCCACCATACTAAGAACGTCACAAAAACATAATGCTCATCAATGTACTCATGGAGATTTACTTAAAATTCATGCATAAATAAGAATTTTTTTTAAAGAGTAACTTACTTCTTCTCGTTCTTGTTCTCGTTCTCGTTCTCATTCTTGAACTAATAAAAAAAGTCCATCATGTCAACCAGGCATTGTTGATCTACATTTTTGTTGGGGACATCTATGTGCACCACATCCTCCAAAGGTTGACCGACATCAAGCCTTCTGTATTTGGTGAGGCCAAAGACCATCCCGTTTGATATATGGCCACTTTGTGCAGGGTCGGCCCTGAGGGTAGCCGAGGTAGGCTGTCGCCTAGGGCCCCCAAGTTTCGGGGGGGGGGGGGGAGGGGGGGTCATTTTTTTTTATACATCCTGTATATAAAATATAAATAAAGAAAACGTAAGAAACATCACAATTATTTCGATGGTGCAGTGGAAACAGTTTCATTCCGTTTTCATTGGGGTGGGCAGTTCGAAACATCTTGTAGGCATTAGTTTTTTGGCTTTTTCAAATCTATGAAATTAAAGATTGAAATTAAAGTTAAATTGCTCTTTAAAAATTTTAAAATTACAAGAATCAAAAGGAGTTAAAATAATTCAACAAATATTAATTTTGAATGAATTTAAAATTTTCAACTTTAGAAAAAAAAAAAATAACAAAACCTCATGTTAGTGGGTGGTTTATGTTTAAATTCTTATTTATTTTCAAAAATATTTTAAATAAAAATTGTATAAATAGAAAAACCTTGAGTTTCTTAAATAAAAAACATACAAAGGCCAGTTGTCACTCGCCAACATGTGTGACAAGAGGCTAGTGAAATTAATGGCCTCAATTTGTCCAAATGCATTTTTTTTTTCTTTTGCTTTTGAAAATAACGTAAAAAAAATAACAAAAACCAGAATAATCATAACTTTGTAATCCTTTTTCTTTCAACTTCCCTGTCGTTCTATTTCTATTGAATGTTTAAGCAACTGTCACTTGGTCCTAAAGATTGTAATTTGAGGTAACCATAACTTTGACTTTAAATTTTCTTTTTCAATAATTTATTGTTAAACTAGGTTATTCTAAAATTTGATTTGCTAGCGTGTGTTGATTTTACTCTCTTGATCACCAAGACTCTTGACTGCATACACTTAGTGCATTTGTGTCTAAAGACATGTGACATGTAATATTAAGTAATGTTAGTATATCTTTTTTCTTTTGATATTAATTTTTAATGATATTTGATGAAGAAATAGATTTTTTATGTAATTAGCGAATTTTTTTTACTACATACCAATATACAAAAAGTTGGAGGTCTGAGAACTTTAGGGCCCAACTTTGAAGACTCGCCTAGGCCCCTAAATTCTCAGGGCCGGCCCTGACTTTGCGTTCCTGTTTTTTTTTATTCTTTCCAAGTGGCTTAGCTTTGGCTGTCACCCTTGTCAAATAGACCTTCATTTTCGTTCCTAAATGCTCCCCATCAACAGTGATACCACTACGTCATATTCACCATCGGAACCATAAACATCTTCGTACCTGTCTGCAACTGCTTCTTCTAGCAACTTAACAAGTTTTACACAAATATTTGTAGGACTGTCCCAATCACCAGTCCCATGTACTAGCTTCAAACCCTCTTCTGTTTCTTCCAACTCAATGGCCTTCCCTCTGTCCTCACCATCATTCCCTCTCGATTTCTCACTTTCTTCCCCATCAGGATCCTCCCTATCTTCCTCCTTTGCATCGGCCTTCGTTTCTTCCTCACTTTCTCCCTTGTTCGGTTCCTTACCTTCTTTCTCACTGTCTTCCTCACCACCCTCTTCCTCACATTCTTTCTCACTGCCTTCTTCTTTCTCATTGGACTCTTCCACTGCTTTTGTCTTAGCTTCCTTTGTTAATTCTTCCACAACTGTGGTTAACTCTTCGATCTTTCTCTATATTTGCCTGTCTAATATTTCTTTCTCATGTGCCATTCACGCCAAAGATATCTTTAACTGCTTGATCTCTAGTTTCAATTCACCTTCATTATTTGTGTCGAGGGTTAGGTTGTCGGGCATAAGAAGATCCTCATCATCTCCCCACGTCCAATAGGCTTGCTTCTTCTCCTCTTCAGTGGCAAAATGCACCGAATGCCCACAAGTTGTCAACTAACATAACAGTCACCAGAATATAATTTCTCAACACATAATCGTACTTAAAATTTCACACATTCATACACAATCATAGGCATTCACACGGAAAAAAAAACATACATCTCGATTTTCACTGATATACATCTTGAGCTGCTCAAACTGGGATGCTTCATGGTTTTTTTCCACTGGAGAAGTTGCGGGCTGGATTCCAGAACAATAATCTTACAATAACGTAAGGACTTCCCAAATTGGAGAGATACTTCGTATGCCCACACCTGCATGTATACTAATTTTTTTTTCCCAACCACAATAATATATAACCAATGTTAACTATAAACGCAACACATAGTACCTGAAACACATATGTAAAGTCTTTGCAGTACCGTTCTGTTCTCTGCCCCCTCTTGTTTGCCCTCCCTTCTTCTTCCTCGTCATCTTCTCCGTCCACATCCCCTTCCACTTTTCTTCTCTTTCTCCTAAAACCAGCGAAAGAGAGGTTCTCTTAAAGTTGTTCAAACGATATTCCACCCCAAGAATAATCGTTGAACATTTCCACGTCCTTAACGAGGTGGAAGTAGTTTAGATTCACAGGGACATTGCTCCTCGCTTCTATCAAGACACCATCCGCAAAGTAAACCATACCAATCTTTAAGGCATCATCTTCATGTTTGGATTCTTTAAAAGCTCTTCCTAGTTCGGCGCAAGTCACTAAATCTTCTTAGGGTTTAGGGTAAACAAAGCTTCATGAATTTATAAACATCAAGTTCATTGATACAATTATACAAGCTTTCATCAACATAACTCATCCCCAAGTCAGCACTATAACTTCAATGCAGCCAAATTCAACAATATAACATAACATGTCAACCAGTTTTCATAACAATACATCACCCGTGAACAAAGCATCATGAATTTTAGTTGGAAAATAAACTGTTGTTGGGTGCACTGGGTTTTATTGACGGGTCATTAATGATCTAGTTTTACAGTTAGCTTGCTTTAATTGATTTGTTTTCAGCTGTTGAAGTCATATCCAACCGTCTATGTTCATCCGCACTAATGGACTGCGTAGTAGAAAACACGACCAAATTTTCATTTTCTGACAGTTTGCTTCAAAGTTCAGCCCACCCTTAAACCCTGTCCCTGCGCAACACGGAGAAATTAGACGGCCCATTATGCTCCATACTAATGATGATAAGTGGTGAGATGGGTGTGAGGTGTACGCCATGAAATAGGCGGCTGTAAAACTGGACCCTCCTAAAAGTTCAAGTCAAATATACATGGTGGATACAATGATTCGTGGTTGGATATGGCATGTAGGTGCAGTATATGTGCATGTAAGTTATGGTTTCGTGCATGTTGACGTCTTGAGCAACAGGTTAACAGCCTTCAATATTAATTTGCATGGCCTAATAATCTCCTTTCTCGACGACTTTTTTATTGGGTATAATATTTTTATATTTTTTATTTTTGGAAAATATAACTTCGTCTGACAAAAGAGTGGAAAATTCATTGGGCAAAATTGTATGATTTTCATCGTTTAGGATACTATTCTAGCTCATGAACGGGTATTGACGACCAAATGTTGTCGTCGGGCTAATTAGGTTCGTCGGGTCAAGTTGATCAATACACTTGGCCTGACAAAATGGTCATGATAATTTCGTCAGGCGAACATAATTTGCCCGATGAAATTTTATTATTTATCGGCAACATTTGAACAACGACTTTTGCCCCAATAAAATTGCTTCACGAAGTTACATCGGGCAAAAATTAAACGACCAGATCTTATATAGCCTGACAAAATCCATTCGTAGGAAAAAAATATTTTTTTTATGCAGTGTGCATTCTATTCGAGCAAAGATTTCTCTGGAGAAGGATCCTCGGACCTCAGCACAGCTCCCCAAGGGATTGGCACTTTGGATGTGTAGTTGGGCTCTTGCTTGTTGATGCGCTACAAGAAGAGGACAAAGTTAGTTCTAAAAGGTGCCTTTGTGGGGCCTTAGGTGTAGGCCGTGAGGCTCGCAATCAAAACTAACTAAGTGATAGGCACGTCACTGCTATCTCAGTATAGCAGATGTAGAACAAGAGTGTTTTTAGTCGATTACTTGCACCCCAAGTTACTCGGACTTCTTGTTATCAAAAGATTGTCATGGATGGGTTAAGTCCACATTAAGTTCTTTTTGTTGCCTTGTAAACAAGGACTTTTAGTTTATAGTCTTGTATGTTCAAATGAAGGGAGTCCAGGCCCCTTTAAGCCGTTTGCTTGGTTCTTGATTGATTTTAATGATAACATATCCATTAAACTAACCAGATCCAGATGCAAATGGAACTCTTAAAATAGAAAAATTGGTGGAAATAACTTGAATACATACTGGAGAATGCATCAAGTAATAGATCTACAAATTTAGAAAACAAACAAAGAGCGTTAGGCAAGATTTCACCTTGTCTGTCAAGGTTGAACCTCTTACAATCACTTCTCTTTCAATTAACAGGGGTTTATATGATAAAAAAGGATGGATGGTAAACAAGTCTGCACAAGGGAATCAATACCACGCCACTAAGGGAGATAGCAGAGCTTTAAACTGGGCAAGAGATAGCTTGTCGCTAAAAAAGACTGAATCTGGGTTGATTTTAGCTTTTGAATGCAAATCTGGCTTGAGAGCAAAGTTTGTATATTTGTTTGTTTGATTGGTTGAGTGTCCTTGTCTTTGGGGCCTCTTCCCTCTTTTATAGGCCAATTAGCACGACTGCTGTGATTTTGCGCATGCCTGAAAGCATTTGAAGGGTAATGAGTCATCAACTATTTTACTTGTAATGCCACTAGAAAGTATTCTTTGGCTGGTAGTAGGTTAGTCTTCATCACTTTTCTCTTCAATGTAAAAATGTAGCTGTATCTTGGCTAAGAAGGCTTCACTTTGCCTTTGGGCTTGGTTCTGGGCTTCGGGCAAGTCCCCTTTTAGTTGGCATCGTTGGGCCTTTCTTCATCTATGTCCAATATTCAAATATTAACCCAAACAATGCCCCCTTTAATCATTGTTGAGTCTACAACCTAAGAAGCTAATAATGATTAAATAGCCGTGGCAGGTGATTAAATAGCCATCGCACGCCTTCACTTGGGACTTTCACCATTTAAAACAATCGTTGTTAACTAAACTTTTGCATTAACCCACGAATTCCATCATTAAGTAACCACTTACTATATAATTCTCACATAACCCTTTGTTTAAATACCTTAGCAACTTCAAACCTTCGAATTCCCAGAACTTCCCAGAATTCTCAGAGCCTTCAGACTTTGCAGAAACTTTTCTCGTTCTTTAGTTCTTGCCCCCCCTAATTCTGATTTTCTTCCCATCTTCTCCTTAAAATCATCTAATGGCACCCAAAGTTGCTTGAACTCAATCTCCATGGGAGACTGTTAAGGGGATTTCCACCATGCGCCACTTGCTCAATGGCGTTCATCGTCGTCGGGCTTGCCTGCATACTGAACTTTTCTTCAAGAAGGGAGGAGTACATTTCTTGGGGGCCTGCATGGATTTCTCAGGTCCTTGTAGTTGTAGAAAACAATATGCCTCAGGAGAATTAGTATACCCCAACCCATTTCAGGCTAAGTCGGGCATTTCGTCTTTTAAATGGTCAAACCATTGTCGCGGCTTCCTACTGATAAAGGATGAGGCATGGACACAGCCCATGCCCGAATCCTCGCTGAGGCCTTTCCCATCAATCATTCCACCTTCTGTTGCCTCTACTTCTTCAGAGTTTGCAGGACTCGAGTAGACCGGGAATGGGAAGCGTCCGTACTGAGGAGATATCCTTGGTTCTCTGACCAAGCTTTCCAAGATGATTTTGGAGGTGACACTAGCCCCTTCTGTGGAGAGAGATTTATTAACTGCATACAACCAAGGGACCTAACTTGGGGAATAAGCAGTGACCGCTATGAACACGGGCTGGAGGTTTACCATCCCAACTTCTGTGCTAGATAGTTGGGGTTTAGACAAGCTATCCCAATGCCATTCTTTGACTCTGTTCATTGTACATCTTCATTCTCCATAAGAAGTTTCATTCCAAGCTTCCCGACGAAGTCTTGAGGTACTGAGCAAGGTTGCCCGAAAGCCTATGACCTTGAACTTCGAATGCACTTTAAGCTGTTTTTCTTGATGGGAAGCAAAATAGACTAAGAAGTATGGAGGAGACCTGCACAAAGCCCATGATCGCCTATTCAAGCAACTCTCAACCAAATCCTATCCAAAGCCAAATGAGCTTGCAGATTGGAAGGAAATGATTTATCAGAAGAATTAACTCATTCTGATAGGTACCTTTTACCTTTTTTAATTTGTAATTTCATGAATCTGCCTTTTCCTAACACTGTTCTTGGTTTCTTTACATATGCAGCCCAAGGCAACTCTGCAGAAATGGATGTCAGGAAGGATGAAGAGGCTGAGGATGCCTTTGTCCTTCAAGAAGCCGCAGTTGAGGCAAAAAGATAAGGCGTTGGAGTAGGTGGGGATGCCTCTGGGCTACTTGGAGACTCAGAAGGCGAGGTTGAGCCTGTTGTGGAAACTTAGGCCACACGGCGAACTCGGGCAGAAGTAATGGATCTTTAGAGCCCGAGGCCGAAGAGCGACCTCAAGCTCAACTTTCCATCCATGGTCTACTGGCAACCCCTATAAAGAAGAGAACAAGGGCACAGGTCGCCAAATCTTCCAAGTCTTCTGCTTCTATAACTGAGGCGGGCGTGGGTAGGAAGAAACAAAAACCTTCCAGTAAGTGAATTTTTTTTCAACCTTTCCTTCTTACTTGCATTTTGTGTTTAAGAGCTAACAATTCCTTTCTTTTGGGTTTAGGGCCCTAAGCAACCAAGAAGCCTACTGTAATTTCCAAGGAAGAGACATTAGGAGCAAAGTTGTATCAGAAAGACAAGCCTATTCTCGATGTTATCCTTAACGAATTAGAGTTAAAGGTTTGACTATTTTAAGTATCCCACTCTCCTTTATTCTTTCAATATTTGCACTGACTCTTTACTTGTATTTTTAAATAGGACATTAGAGGTGAAGGGTTCTATTCCTCTTGAGGCTCCATCTCTGCATGCTTGACTAATGCATGATTCCCCCTCTCTAGCTAAGCCTTCAAAGGTATATCTCTTTTGCACACTTTATACTTGTATTCCCATCACCATAGAGTTTTAATACTTAACTTTTCTTTTTGTAGGCTAAGGTCCTAGTAGTTGCACCCTCAGTCGGGCAAAACTCTACCTTCATTCCTTCAAATTCGCCTTCATTGATAGTGGCTCTTACTTTTAAGTTTGGCCCGTCAACTGGGGAGATGTTGCACTTTGTGGAAGAGGACAGCAATCCGGTGAGTACTTTTGTCTTAAATCTTTCTGTCTTAATATCTTTTTATTTATATTTATTTTCTGTTCTTATTTTCCCCAGCCATCTCCAGAACATGAGTCACACCAATTAACAGCAACAGCATTTGGGGAGCTTATAGTCCCTAAGATCTCCGTGATCTCAGAGGTAATTAGCCCATAGGTTTCTCTTCATCCAGCAACCATTACAAATGAGCTTCATCTTTCGACTCAAGACCCTCCTCATGTATAGAAGTACCTTCACTTCTACCTTTTTTTCCATAACTTAGTTACTGGTATTTGCGATTTCTCTTTGATATTTATAGGCCTTTGGTAAGGGTTTGGGCACAATTCCTCATTCTCCAGTTAGTGGGAGTGATCCCTCTCCACAACCAAGAGTCATTACCCCTCCTTCCAAGGCCACGAGCTTCATTCAAATATATTGACTTTTCTCATATTACCTTTCTTCATTCTGAATTGTAGTCATTCTCCTAACTTTGTTTTTCTTGGTTTTGCAACAGGGCCCTAGAGATGACTTAGGCAATTCTCCTCCACGTTTGGTGTGCTAGACGGAACTTCCTCAACCTCCTTTAGCTTCTAGGGTCACATGGATTCCTATCTGTAGACCTAAGAAGAAGATTAAGACCACCACTGCTCTTACAATCATCACTGTTCCCACTTCTTGGGCTCCTCCCTCTATTGAGACCTCCTCTATTACTACGCCCTCTAAAGAAACTAGAGCACTGCCCTTTTTTCCTTCACCTATTTCCATAATTGCAACTTTGCCTGAGCTTTTTAAGGAGTTCGGGCAACTTAAGACAAAGCTAAAATCCACAAGGCGTCCCTCTGAATCTTCTGGCTTTCAAGAGCAACACCAAGTCTTTCAAGAGTAGGTGAAGAGGGACTTCTTATCTTCCTTCAGCCTTAAGGCTGTTCACGACATAGAGAACGCCATAACAGATCTGTTCAAGGCTGATCAACTATCAAGAGTTCAGTATGAGTCATTCCTCTCATATTTTGAGAACTTGAGGGCTCTTAGGTATCAACATTAGAAGGCTGAAAGGCAAGCCAATCGAGTGATGTGCTTTAAGGAGAAACAATCCAGTACTTCCATTCATATTCAACAGCTGGCGGATGAAGGTTCAATGACAGATGAGAGGATCAAGGTGGCGACTTTTGAAATCCAGAAGTTAGAAGAGCAACTTACTGTGCCAAAGGCTAAGCAGGCAACTCTCCTTGGTACACTCAAACAACATATCGAAAAAGTGCAAAAGGCAAATAAAGTCTCAACTTGTTAATAGCAACACTGCTTTGGC
Source organism: Pyrus communis (assembly GCF_963583255.1). NCBI lineage: Eukaryota > Viridiplantae > Streptophyta > Magnoliopsida > Rosales > Rosaceae > Pyrus > Pyrus communis. The sequence continues at coordinate 24,718,670 of NC_084806.1, read as the reverse complement.
CGAGCTTACCAAAATTTTTACAACTATGTAGACTTACTACTCTTGAATAATCACTTTGGGTGGAGATGTAAATCTATTAGGCTAGGGCCACTGTAACTTTCTTTTTATGAAATAAAACTATTCTTTGCCTTTACTTGTTTCACTTCTTGCATTATATTGAAGTTCTTACTTCACCATCTAACTTCTCTTTGAAATCACTAACTCTCTTCAATATAACAATCTCTAACATCCCAAAGAGTTGGATGATATTTCTTTAAAAACTTAGCATTAACTGGATGCATTTGCAAGTTTTCCTCCAAATCTGTCAAGTAATATCTTCTCTTATCCAGTTCTTGGTGAATAACAAAAGTTCCTTCCCAAGTAGGACTCCATTTCCCAAAGCCTCTAACTTGAGCTCCTAAAGGCAGAATTGCTTTCCATACTAAGTCTCCTTCCTTGAAGGTCTATAACTTTACCTTCTTGTTGTATGCTCGGGTAACAGTTCTCCCTTTCCTGCTTTATCTCTCTTCCATACACCAATAGTCTTTTGATTAAGTACCTGACTACAACTACTTGGTCATTTATTCTTTGTTCTGATGTTACTACTATTGGGGAGTTGGGACAATATGGGGTCTATCCCATTTTTCCCCGGTGAAGAACAATCTTTGTTCCAAGAGCTTTTGGACCATCACCTTAGTTGGGCGGCCTTTCTTATTAGCTCCTAAGCACTAGAGAATCCCAATACTAGGATTATAAAAGCTGGCTTCTGCCACATTGGCAGTTGGGAGGAATGGCCGTGACTCGGCCTCCACCATCTCCCAAAATTCTGGTCCCTTGGCTCATTCCTCGTGGTAAACTGCTACCTGTTGGTGTAGTGTGGAAGGCACAGAGAGACTCTGATGAATCTAATCTCAGCTTAGTATAGCTCTATAGGTGGAGTACTATCGACAATGAAGAAGGCTAGCATGACTTGCTTATAGCCCAAGTTAACCTCCAGAGACAATATCCCATGAATTCTAGTGATGGCTCCAGAGAAACTGGAAACTGTTAGATCTGTGGGGATGAGATCTTCCTTACTTCTACACACCATTTTCATCTGCTTATATGGTAACACATGGATCGCAACTCTTCCATCAATCAAAACCCTCTTGAAGTCCTTCCAAATGAGCAGTTACATACGTAGGCTTAAGATGGTTAGCTAGGGTCAAACTTGGGCGACTAAATACCATTTTGTTTGAGTACACTCTCTCGAGCTCTCTTTTTGTGAGCTCAAGCAGACATATTCTGCCTGACTCCTCTTTTCCTGCTTCTTTAACACTAACATGTGCCATCATAGGTTCTGTTGCCAAGTAATCACCCTCTATTGTGGTAGGTTGATCATGCTTGGGACAAAACATGGCAGATAGAACAAATTTCATGTTTACATGGAAGTTGCTAGGTTCAGGTAAGTCCTCATTCTTGCCCCCAATATGGTCCATGAATTCATCTAACCAGGCTTGTGATTCTTTTGGCAACATCAGCTCGGGAAACCTTTCTTCCCGAGTTATGCCAAAGTTTTATGCCTGCACTAGGTTTTCATAGAGAGTATCAACTAGCAACGGTAGAGGCATTCTTCTCTCAGGCGAGATAGTTCCAAAACATATTGGTTCCGGGCTCCATCTTGGTGTTGGTATCATTACCATGTCCTCTTGAGCTCTCCTTAGGATTCTGTACTTCCCAGGATGAGGGCTCTATGGCACATGATCTCCTTCCCCCTCAGTCTTGCTATTTGCCTTTTCTACCTCCTTTTTGCTTCTCCAATGAAGTTGATTTCTTCCCCCATGAGGTTCTTTCTCATACTTCACATTTTCATAGGTTTCCGAGGTTTTGGGGACTTTTACTGAGTTCACGTGGGGTTTGTGTTGCCTCTAAGCTCTCCTGGTCATAAAGGCTCTCATTTCTTTGACAGGCCTCCTATCTTTTCTTACTACGTATCATTTTCGCCCGAGTCGGGCATAATCTTTCTTGGTGAATGGGGATATAATGCTCTTTGTTCTTCCCTTCATTCTAACATCATTATAACTTAGTTGGGGAGGCTTTACATCCACCCATTTTGGTATTTTGGCTTCTTTGTCCTCTACCTCTTTGGAGGCTTCGTAATTTCTAAATACCTCTAATAAGCCCTTTGGTTGAGAATCTCCCCTCAACCTTTGGAAAACATTTATGGAAATTTTTTTCTCAACTGCTGGCATGATACTTCTGCAGACTTCTTGTTCTTCTTTATCCTTTCTTCTAATCAATTGTTGATCAATAATGGCTCCTGATGCTGGTACATCTAACTCACATTCACCTTGGCATTTACAACATAACACCAGTCCTTTAACTATGGCTGCTTTGGGTTTCTCGGGCAACTTGATAGTTCGTTCTGTTGGTTTGTCAACTTGCCTTCTTTCTGCTTTCACTTCCTAAGTTTCCCTTTTAGTTTTTCCGCCCAAGTCAAGTTGATCATGTTTATTGGGGCTTCTGTGAAGGGATTCGTGTCAATCATCATATTGGCTTGTGGTTTATCCAATAGCAACTTTCCCTTCACTATGAGGTCTTGTATTCAATCCCTGAACTGGACACATTTGGTTATAAAGTAATTGAAGGTATAATGTAGCTTACTATACTTCTTTCGCCTTAGCTCTTCTGGCTTAGGCATTTTTTTGGTATTGTCGGGCACAATCACTCTTGCCTGCAACAACTCTTCATAGATCTCTGAGGTCTTGGTTAAATAAAAAGAATAACTCTGGTATTTACAAGGCCTCATAGAGACAAATCCACCATCATTCATCACCACTTTCTGATCCTTGGCTGGTTGGACTAACCCCTTCACTATTAAAGGTTTGAAGGGGGTAATCATCTCTGCCGCGCACATGTCCATCCTTTCTTTTCCATGGCCATCATTTTGTTCTGGCTCAGCTCCTTCAAACTCCACTTGGTGAATTACAGTGTTATCTTTGTAAAAAGAATGAGCCTGAGATGAGTGCTTTACTTGCTGTTCCTCAAGCAACAACTTTTCATACTTTGTTGCAGCAATTACCAACTCTTGTAACTCATTAAACTGTTCATCATAAAACTTTTTCCTCAAAGGTAGCCTCAAAGTCTTTTGAGCAACGGATATGAGTTGGGCATGATTGATAAGGAATTGGCACCTCATTCTTGACCTTTTGAACCTCATCATAAAGTCTTTTGTAGACTCATGTACGTATTGTTTCACCTCCACTAAATCATTGATAGACATCTCAGGCTCTATCCTATAAAACTGCTAATGGAAAGCCATCTCCCTTTGCCCCCAGTTAGTAATAAAATTGAGGGGCAACAGAGAATACCATTGAGATGCTAGGCCAACCAAATGGTTCCTAAACAATCTTAACTTATAATTAGGATTGTCTTCGAATACTATGCAATGGTTGGAGAACTTGAAGATGTGATCTCTATAGGATACACTGCCATCCTCCCCAAAAAGTGGGAAACACGGGCATCTTAAAGTTGAGTGGAAAAGGATTATGCTCATCAATATACTCCGGGTATGGCTTCTGGTAGGTGATCCTGAACAGCGGGCAAGTATGGGGTTGAGCATTCTAGTCCACCATCCTTCTTGACTCAGCTAACTTATCTCTAAGCTGCTGGTTAACTGTATTATTATATGGTGTATGTGAGGTTCCTCATTTCAGGCTGTGATCATTGCTTGAGAAGGTTTCCTTCTTTAGGTTGGGTTGTCTCCACTTGACATCCCCTCTTTTACTGGCTAATGGTAGGGGCCTATAAGGAAGAGATTTGTTTGTCTTAGTAAGCTCGCATTTTCCACTAGATTCTCCGATTAACTGGGGCATCCCATACTTCTTTCTTTCTTGCCCGCTTTGCCCCTACTACCTATTGAAAATAATAGGGGGTCGGGTAACTCTGTTTCCAAGATCTTCTCCAATATTGGCTGACTAGCTCTAGATTCTTCCTTGTTTTTTCCTTTATGGTTCTTTTCCTCAAGCACAAGAAATAAGGGGATAACTGGTTCTTTCTCAAGGCTTTCTTCCCTCATCATTTCCCTGGCATAACCACTCTTTGGAGTAAAGTACTCCAGATCTAATCTTTTTTGCAGACTCTTTGTTAAGGAACAGAATCTGCTTACTTCTCCTTTGGTTTCCAAAGTGATCTTTTCCATACTTTTCAGCACTTGTACCATGGTGGCTTGCAAATCTTCATTGGTTACCTTCCCTCCTGACTTCTTGGATGAAGTCAAGCTTTCTAGAATAGTTGGTACTTGCAGGGAAGGAAAATCCTCTGGATGATTTGTCATGCTCGATCTTGGTAGACAATGGGGTGGCCCGTATTCTATGTTCCACCTGAAGGTTTTCTCCTTCCTTCTTTTTCTTGGCATACAAGACTATGAATGTCCCACTAGGCATGCTAAAACTATGTTTTAGCACAGCTTCCCAAGGGATTGGCACTTTGGATGTGTAGTTAGGCTCTTGCTTGTTAATGTGTTACAAGAAGAGGACAAAGTTAGTTCTAAAAGGTGCCTTTGTGGGGCATTAGGTGTAAGCCTTGAGGCTCGCAATCAAAACTAACTAAGTGCTAGGCGTGCCACTGCTATCTCAGTATAGCAAATGTAGAACAAGAGTGTTTTTAGTCGATTACTTGCGCCCTAAGTTACTCGGACTTCTTGTTATGAAAGGATTGTCATGGATGGGTTAAGTCCATATTAAGTTTTTTTTCTTGCCTTGTAAACAATGACTTTTAGTTCATAGTCTTGTATGTTCAAATGAAGGGATTCCAGGCCCTTTTAAGCCGTTTGCTTGGTTCTTGATTGATTTTAACGATAACATATCCATTAAACTAACCAGATCCAGATGCAAATGGAATTCTTAAAATAGGAAAATTGATGGAAATAACTTGAATACATACTGGAGAATGCATTAGGTAATAGATCTACAAATTTATAAAACAAACAAAGAGCGTCGGGCAAGATTTCACCTTGTCTATCAAGGTTGAACCTCTTACAATCACTTCTCTTTGAATTAACAGGGTTTATATGCTAAAAAAGGATGGATGGTAAACAAATTTACACAAAGGAATCAATACTATGCCACTAAGGGAGGTAGCAGAGCTTTAAATTGGGCAAGACAGAGCTTGTCGCTAAAAATGACTGAATCTGGGTTGATTTCAACTTTTGAATGCAAATCTAGCTTGAGATCAAATTTTGTATCTTTGTTTGTTTGATTGGTTGAGTGTCCTTGTGTCTAGGACCTCTTCCTCCTTTGATAGGCTAATTAGCCCGACTATTGTGACTTTGCTCTTGCCCGAAATCGTCTAAAGGGTAGTGAGTCATTAGCTTTTTTACTTGTAATGCCACTAGAAAGTATTCTTTAGCTAGTAGTAGGTTAGTCTTCATCACTTGTCTCTTCAATGGTAAGAACGTGGCATGCATCTTAGCTAAGAAGGCTTCACTTTGCCTTTAGGCTTGGTGCTAGGCTTCAGGCAAGTTCCGTTTTAGTTGGCATCCATGGGCTTTCCTTCATCTAGGTCTAATGTTCAAATATTAACCCAAACACTTTCAAAGTGCACCAATTTTCTCCCTCCCAAATTCTCTTTTCCGTTGTTACTAGTATATTACTCAAAAGCTCGATCTTTATTAAAAGTAGCTGTACACAAACATGATCAAGTCACAAGTTCGTTTTTTATTAGTGTTCATTTTTATTGTTGTCCTATATAACTATATTGGATAATATTTACATTTCCCAACGACAAAATACACATATTCCACCTTTTGCGAATGGTGTATTTTTATAAATTTTATAGTCGAAATCGTTTAATTTCTTAATGTTCATTTTAATATGATCTTTAGAAAAACCTAGTCAATTAGGGGATTGTATATGCATCTAAATGTATGAAAAATTCAATGGTGTGAGTACCATATATGAAGCCCAGTGACCACACGTGTCCACGTCACCCGATTTATGTTGTTCACATGCTAGGCTTGAAAATTCACCACACTTGAAGGGGCATGTTAAGAGTAAATCACACATTGATGAGATAAGAGACTTTGCATGGGCTTATGAGTAACTTGGGTTACTCCCCATATTGTCAATTAGTTTTATGATAGAACCTCAACTTCCTTGAACTAAGCAATTGAGCGGTTCCGATTATAGAATTTATTATGTGAATATATGTTATTCGAAAGATGTGAGATATGTGCATTCCTTTACGGGGAAGAAGTGTATACATTTAAATTTAGGAGAAATAAATATTCACCAACACAATCAAATTTCGACATGCTAGGGGTTACATGGCATGCACAATGTATCTCACAAGTCGTATACATGACACGTGACTTATGTCACGCATCGACATTTGGCAGAGTGTACTTAAGGAGACTGAGTTCCTGAATGCACATCTCAAGCTGGTTATGGGGCTTGTCGCAATCTACAGGCCAACTATTCCCCCATTCTGTAGGTGGATCGCCAATCTTGCAGGTTGTCAAGGAACATAAGCTCAGTAAAGCTAGAAACATGGGATTCAGCAACGCCTTCTAAACTGATAGGCACAACCTACATAAAGATACATGTATCAAAGAAAACGAAGTCGAAAGAAAAGAAGGAAAAAGGGAAAAGAGTACCTTATTTACGTGAATTAGTTGCAAAGATGAAATTTCACCACTGAGGAATAAGTCACCAAGCAGAAACGAATCACGTTTGTCATAATGCAAGGGTCCTAAGAATTTCTTTCAATGCCTGAAGTTAACATCACCATTGAAGGAAGATTTGTGAAAAACAAGTTCATTTGAGCAACATCAACAACATTCAATTAACAATTAAAAGGCGCAATCATGTTTATATGCACTCAAAAACAAAACTTAACCCATGAACTTCAAAGCCTAGTAGATAGGTGAACCAAGACTCAACTCAAAACAAAGTGAGTTGAGAAATCAATACCTTTGTAGATTCCTCTTTGCATAAGCAAAGGCTAATCACCCAAAGAGAGGGCCTTCATTCCTTGCATCTTAGATCCATGGATTTGGATGGATGAAAAGGTTTCTCCAAGTTCCCAAAATTGAGAACCTCTAAGTCTCCACACCAAGGCATATTGTAGAAGAAATGAGTGACCTAGAGGAAGTAAGATTGCTAGATGTTTTCCTCTAGGGTGGCCGGCCTCTTTTGAGAGCAAAGGGAGGTTTTGTTCTCATCTTTACTCCTAAGAAAACCCTAATGATGAAATGGCTATAAAGATGTCTTTATACCACCTCACAATGGAGTGGCAAACTTGCAATTAAGCCAAGTTCACTACCCTCCTCTAAATGGCCGGCCATATGGGATTTATTGGGCTATTTGGGCCTTTGTGAATCATTATTCATTAAGTTGTCATACAACTTAAGTCAATGGACCTGACGTTCGAAGCCCATTGGGCATTAAGGTCCAAAACTATCCTGAGGTCTTTAACGAACTTATTCGTTTGATTAATTAACATATTAATTAATCCTTGCCATAAATAATTAAACCATTTAATTATTCTTACTCATTTCCGTTGAATCTTCAATCTTTACCTTACACGGTGTACGATCCATTAGGTTCCTTTTAGCGAGGCAGTGGGCGATTCAAACTCTTTCAAATCGATTGTGAATTGGAACTTACTTTCAATTCTCCCGTTAGTGATAATACACTTTTAGGGCTTCCACAAACCATGGTTGACGCCTAGCAGCATGTCATGGTTACCCAAGCTAATCAGAAGAGGTGGAGAACCTATTCAGTTTTAGGATTACAAATGCAATACGGTCATTCTCTAATACAATACTCTTGACCACATTGTTTGGTTTGATAGTTTATTCATGTCTACTATCCAATGTGAATTTTGTGCTTATATGATTACCTTGAATGTGATTTGGAACGCATTCCAACATCTCATTCATACTCTGGCCAGAGATTCTTAATCATATCATAGAGTATTCTCCCTCAAACAGTTTGAAGGTTAGAGATCCCTTGTTGCGCATTCACTTGTCTCCATGGCTAAGTGGCTTAACCCCAACGATGCCGTGGACACCCTCCTGATGGAGTGACTTTGACATAATCAAAGATTAAGGACCTAACCACAAGACAACTGTGATGCCTCAGGTCAAAAGACTAATTTGCATTATCCCAACCATGAGTTCTCATGTGACATGAATATGAGAACTCTTCGTTGATCGTGTTCAGTGAACTCATTCTCTATTGAGCACCTACGTACTTGTCTTGATGTCACACACACCAATGACTCGAGACTAGTCACTCTCCCTGAGAGAAGACATAGCACGTACTGATCTTAACGGACTGTCAATGCCCAATTGACAATCCTATGATCAGGAACGTTTAGGATGTGTCAACGAAAGAATGGTCTCATGAATCTAACTTCTTTAGATCGCATTCTTCCAATCACATATTCCTTGGACTTATCGTTTAAGCATATAACATTTATATGAGATGGCTCAAACAATAATCTTTGCCCTTAATATTAAACTAGATTAGTTTAACATGTGAAATGTCCATAAAGTATCATCATATGATTGGTTTTAGGGCACATTTCCAACAATCTCCCACTTGCACTAGAGCCAATCAGCTTAGTCATCAGTGATGATACCTCTTCTGTAGTCATTTCATAAATGGCTGAGTAGTAGGCCTAGACAATGGATATCTATATGTTATCCATAGAAGCAACCTTGAGAATAACGACGTCACCATTATACATGATTCTCAATCATGTGGTTCAGTCTCTCATTTGAGTTCGGACCTTGATGAGACCTTGATTCCCTGGCTTGAGCTATCGCCCCATTAGTGTCATACACTTTCTGGTTGGAACCGAATGGAGAGTTCATAAATGAACTTTCCCATCCAAACAACAATGTTGTAAGCTTCTATATGGCAATATATTTTGCATACATGATGGAACACATTAAAGTCATTACTTTTAACGTTTCCACCCAAATATCTCTTTAGTCATAATAAAGAGATATCTCATTATCACTTCATTCATAATGAAGAGATATTCTATGATGGATTAGATTCATAATCTAATACATTTACGCTTCCATTACGTTACTCTAATTCTTCCTCATTCTTGAGGAATCCATCCTTAGTATTTCTTAAATACCTAAGGATTCACTTGACAGTTGCCATGGTTCTGATCCTGGGCTTGCACTGATATCATCTTGTACCGTTCTAGGTACAACTTATATCAATGTTTTCATACAATATGAAATACATAAATCACCTTTCTGTGTATGCATAAAGGATTCTATTTACGCATTATTTCTTTGGGAGTCAAAGGGTACATTCCCTTTGAGAAGAACAACTTCCTAGTCTCACTAGAATTGTCATTCTAATTGAAGTTTATCATCATATGAGAAACTTCCTAGCATCTCTTGTCTATTTTAGGGATTGATATAATCCAATTATATCTTGAAATATATCATTATAGATTTCCATCCCATAGACTATATCTCCCATATACATTCTATCATTATAGAATGTTTAAAGTCATAACTTTAACGATGAAGAATTCCTTTCATTTTCAAAATTAATATATATCATGTATATATATTCAAATTTAGGAATATGATTAACTCCCACTAATCTTTTGTAAACCTAGTAAACAAAAGATTCATTTACATCTTTATGAGAAATCAAACGATTTGATCCTTTTTCTCATAAGATGCTTATAGCTCCCACTAAGTGTAGTCATAAGGATTTTCATTCTTATTTCTTTCGAATTAAGAGGTGTAACTCTATGACATAGTCATAAAGTTCAAACCATTCAACTGAGACGATTTATAAATCCTTCTCGACTACCTTGGAGCTTGTGGTGTAGGAACTAGGTTGTTATATTTGTTGATCATATCAAACAAATATTGCTTATTAGCACACAACCCCAAATCTTAACATGTTTAAGATTTGCCTTTCTTTCCAACTATATCTTATGGAGTTATGAAAATTTTCGGAAGATCTTCTAATTGACAATCATATTGTTTTAGAAGTATATATATATCCTATATATGGGTAATAGATAACATCCAACGAACTAAATTTTATTCAAGTTCGTTCTTCTCCTAATGGAGAAATTCATTATCTTATGATGCTATTTTCCTTGATATCTTTCAAGGAAACTCATCTAAAGTGTTATCTTTCCTTGGATCAAATCTAAGGAGGTAAATACTTTAGACGTCTTACTCATCTACTTACATTTCTTGAATTCTTTGAAACCTTTTGCAAAGTATTCGGACATGTGTTTATTCAAAATAAACTCTAGTCCAACCGAGAGTGATCTTCGGTGAATGTCATACAGCATGAGTAGTATTATGTTGTGGACAAGTGCCACTAATATCTAAGTGAATTAACCTCAACAACTTTGTGATTCTTTCTTCTTTCTGAAAGAATAAAGATTCGAACATTTCGCCTCTATACAATTTTAACAAGAAGGTATTGGATCCGGATCTAACGATCCAAAGCATCCATCTATGACCAACTCGTAACTTATGTTTTAGAGGTATCACAACTCAGTTGGGATTAGTCACTACCTTGCAACCTTTTGGGTTTTAAGCATCATCGTATTCTAAACAGTTAAACTACCACATCATCTCTACTATAGAGACAACCAATTAAATTACAATAATCTAATTATTGATTAATAAAGAACAATGTTTTGTCAAACAAAACATTTATCCATCTCTACTATAGTGACGGATTTAAGTTCCTTAAAATTGGAATGTAAATACAATCTTTAGTATTTTTCAATTTCTTTGGTAGTTCATATGAGGAAGTAAGTACAATCCGCTTTCGCAGAGATCTATATTTTAGTCACTTTCCGAATGTGAAGTACTTTCTCTTCTCTCATTAATCTTCTACTTTTTATTAGCACACCTTTACAACAATTGTAAAACATAGTTGCTAATATAGAATCATGTATTCAAGTAGAAGAACCAACTGTTTTGAATTATTCAAGAACATTTTACAACACCTTCGAAAGGTGTGTTCTTGACACTTGCAAGACATTTCTTGCAAATACCCCTTCCAATGTCCATCCTTTCATAAAGAAAGTTTGTTCCCTTGGAGTTATTTTGCCTTCTTCATTTGACTTCCCTTTTGACTACAATAGTCATGGTCCCTAAACTCCCACCATCTCTCTTGAAACTTATTTCAAATGTGTTATACACATCAAAAGATTTGGAGAGCGTGCGGTTATTGTTCACTATATAGTTTACAATAAACTTAGTGAACCATTAGGATAGGGACACAAAGGTGAAATCCTTGCCTAGTTTCCGTCTCGTTAAGTATTTTGACACTTCAACATTCAATGATTCAAAATCATCATAAGTCCATGTTGATGGACTATTTTTGTCAACCAACCATTATGTTCTCAACAAAATTACAAACTTTCAAGAGTTGTTCAAGGCAACTCTCATTTCTTCATACAACAATTTGTAAGTGAAGAATCATGGCACATAAAGTGTCCATGCCCTTGTGCTTACTTCTCAAGTTCCTTGTTCGTGTAACAAAGAGATAAGCACTAGAGTTTGCATTGTCCTCTTCATGATAGACTTATCTAACATGTTCTTCCATTGATACATTATCAATAGGAAGATTGTGAGGATGAGACTACTTAGGCACTTTTACAATCCATTCAAGACAATCTATGGGATTGTGGTACCAAGTTCGGAAACTTAAGCGTTCGGTTTTTCTTTGTCAATTTTTGGATAGCGTTTGCAAATATATTGGTAAACAAATACATAACGAATATAAATTGATTGATTTTAAGCTATTTGATCCGGGTCTTTAAATCAAATAGCACCACCCACTATTTTTGGCAAATTCCATATCCCTCATCGGAATTCGAGAGTTTTGTTGAACTCTTAGCGGGGTATGGGAGACTCACCATTACCAAGCCCACCTCAGAATTATATCATGTTGGTTAGCAAA